>NC_060283.1:3816227-3847326 GCF_021613505.1 Equus quagga | reverse complement strand
GATGGATGGATAGATGATGGGTCATGGATGGATGGATGGATGGATGATGGGTCATGGATGGATGGATGGATGGATGGATGGATGATGGGTGAGTGGATGGATGGATGAATGGAGGATGGACGGATGGATGGGTGGATGATGGATGATGGATGGATGAGTAGATAGATGCATTTGTTGGATTCAGGAGGATGGGGTTGTGTGGAAGCTGTTCATCCTTCGCTCAGGTTGGGTCTTCTCCCTTGACGAATCTCTGGGATCATTATCTACCAAACCCAGTGCACCAGTGTTGACCTGAATTGAATTACTGTACTCTGGGAGGTGAAGATTTTTGTAAAAACCTAATTTACCCTCAAATGATACTGTCAACACTGGCACTGTGATCACTTGCGAAAACAAGGCAGTCCCTGTTCCTGTGTACTCTGAAATCCCCTGCGCAGTGTGGAAAGCACCAGAATCCTGGGGATTTTTCTAGCATGGATTTTCGTTTAACCAGTGAGAAAGCACCACAGTCACACACAAGCGGTCAGAGGAGAACTTCCGAAGCCGCAGTGACTGCCGAATTGAGAGCGCCGTCCGATCCCTTGGCTCAGCCATCCCCGTGACCACCCGCCTCGGCTGACCAGCACCAACGTCCGGGAGAGGTGCCTCCCCCAAGCAGGGCCCTGCTTTGCCATCCGGGACAGCAGTTCCCACAGAAACCGCCCTTCCCAAGAGGTCCCAATGTCCGCCTGTCGCCTGCCTGTCACAGGTGCAGCTGCCTAGGGGGTCATTTCTCCTGAGCTCAAAACAAGAAGACCCTTGACAGCCCAGCAAGGCCACTGGCCTGACCACACATCGCATCCCCACTTCACATCCTTCTCCCCTTTTCCTGGGGCTTCTTTTCTTGGCTCAGGTCCCAGGGTGGGACCAGGGTAGAGGACACGAGCTTTGCGGTCCTCTGCCACCATATTTAAACCCAATAATTGGTAAGCGTATGTGCTATTAAGCAGAGAATCAGGTCACAGAACAGCATGTACAGTAGAACCCCGATTTTGTAAATCTGTATCCACAGGCAGAGAAACAAAGCCCAGAAGATCACAGACAGGGGGGCTCCTACCGGACCTCCACCTGTCCTCTGACCTCTGACCTCCCCGCTGCAGAGCCCACACCCTCAGCTCCCGCTGTAGATGCCTCGCCTGAAGCCCACGCCGGGGACCGCTCTCAGCGGGCGGCTGCCCCAGGTCACCCCAGCCGTCCACTCCCACCGGCGTGCCCTCCAAGCTCAGTCGTGTTCACACGTCCACGAACGCTTCTGTGCTTACAAGTTCATCGATTTCATTAACTATTACACAAACCCATGAAATCAAAGTGCAAAAGGACCATTTTTAATTCTGTGAAAACTAAGCTTTAGAAAGCATTGTTGCCAATAAGTTGCTAAAAAGAGAAAAGAAATCTTCCGCTGAGTCATGGGTGAGGCAAGCTGTAAACGATTGTGGTAAACGTTCGTAAAATCCTAGAAAAATCCTGCATTTGGGCTGGGAATTCGGACTGTGAGGGTTTTACTGCACCTTAAAGAAACTGAAGCTGGTGGCGGTGAGCGTGGTCCCTACTTGGGAGATAACGTGACCTCCAGGCAGCGACTGTCCCAAATGGGTTTCCATTTACACTACTTGAGCTTAAGATAAAGTGCAGCCCATGATGAACGTCATGTTGGCGCTCTCCCCCGCGTCAAGTGGGTGTCCCTCTCGTCAGCCTTCTGCTGCCCCACCACCATGGAGAAGGCAGCTGCTTCTCCCTAAAATGTTTGGCGTCGCTCTCCTGGGACTGGAGGCCATTTTCACTTTCTTCTTTGTATTTCTCAGCATTTTCCAAATTTTCTCTTACAAGCATGTGTCGCTTTATTAATCAGAAAGAAATAATAATATAGATTTAAGCAGCACCAACACATTTGCCGTCCCAGGCGACTTCTGGTAGGGTCTGTACCTTGTCCTCGCCCCCCCCCCCCCCCCCCGGGGTAAGATGCGGGTTTCTCAGCCAGGAAGCTGGGGACATTTGGGGGCAGATCATTCTCTGTTGTGGGGGCGGCTGGGAAGCTGTTCTGTGCACAGTAGGGTGTTTATCTCCTCGAGAGGCCAGAAGCACCCCCTCCCCAGTTGTGACAAGGAGCAAGTCTGCAGACTTTGCCAAATGTTCCCCGGAGGGTTCAACATCACCTCAGCTTGAGAACCACTGGTCCAGATAAACGCCTTTCTGGAGCCCACAGGTGTGTCCTGAGGAAAATCCATGAGCCAGCAGAACTTGCCAGAAGGTCCCTAAACGTCCCCACACTCTGCATCCCACCCTGGGGATCCCAGCTTCCTCACTGCCCTGGCCCACGTCCCCATCACACTGAAAGTCAGACAGACTAAATTTAAAATACTTTCCATTATCCGGATGTTTTGGTTTCACAGAGCCAGACCCCGGACGACTGGAAATAAGCGTGTGTCTAAACGCCATCTTTGAATTTTTGCCGCTGTGAAAAGCTCGACATGTTTTCACGGGCCGCACAGGGGCAGCGGCAGCTCTGTCTCCCCTGAGATTATTCCCAAGGTGGATGGAGCCCCAGGCTGGCCACCTCCTCCGACAGCGGACTCCACTAGAATTCAGCCCTTCAGGGGCAACGTGGTTCTTGAGCATCCTTATCTTTTCTTCATTCCTGGAAGGTCTTTGACTTTCTCTGAACCTGGAAAAGCCCTCAAAGAATGCAGCAGCGGACAGAAGCGTGAGGGGGCCGCTCTGCACGCCCCCCACCAGCGCCTCCCTTGTCTGGGGATGGATGCTGTCGGCGTGCCCCCGCCCCAACCAGTCTTTAGCCAAGTGCTCTGGGGGGGTCCTTGCTGGGACCCTGACCCTTCTGCTTCCCAGAAAGTGGTTAGGCTTGTCCACCTGGGGTCCCCTCCAGCCACATCCTGGGGGTCTGGGGCAGCCTACCCAGGACACCTTTCTTATCAAGATCTGGTCATTTTGAACCCAAAGGAGGCCAAGGTGGAGGTGAGTGGGTGAGGCACGAAGGTAAATGAAGGTGACGCACAGGGACAGAAGCTTCCAGAACCTCTGGCGGTCCTTCCCCCATGGGGTGTGCACAGGGAGGAGAAGAGGACTGACCACATTGCCGGGATCCTGGAAGCTGGGCTTTACTCAGCAGACCACACACCCAAGAGTGACCAGAGAGCCACTGGGGGTAGGAAGCCCATGAGACATCCGTCCTTATTTTCTCATCCCCCATTTTTTAAAAAAAATAACAGCTTTATTGAGACATAATTCACATACCGTACAATTCACCCATTCAAAGTGTACAATTCGGTGGTTTTTAGCGTATTCACAGAGTTGTGCAACCATCACCACTGTCTGATTTTAGAACATTTTCATCACCCCCCAAAAAACCCCATACCCATTAGCAGTCGCTCCACATCCGCCTCCCCCAGGCCCTGCCAACCACGAGTCTACTTTCCGTCTCTATGGATTTGCCTGTTCTGGACATTTCGTAGAAATGGAATCGTACACCGTGTGGTCTGTCGTGCTCGGCTTCTTTCACTGAACGTTTATGCGTTCAGGGTTCTTCCACGTTGGGACAAGTGTCAGGAATTCACCCCTTTTAGGGCTGAAAAATACTCCCTTGAATAGATATACCACAGTCTGTTTATCCACTTCTCAGCTGAGGGGTGTTTGTGTCGTTCACACTTCTGGGTTATGATGCTGCTGTGAACATTCACATACAAGTGTTTGTGTGAAAAGATTTTTCGTTTCTCTTGCACATACATCTAGGCGCGGAGTTGCTGGCTCACATTGTAACTCTACACTTAACATTTTGAGGAAGTGCCAGACTATTTTCTGAATGATTGTACCAGTTTACATTCCCACCAGCAACGGGCCAGGGTTCCACTTTCTCGACATCCCCATCAACACTCGTGATCGTGTGTCTTTTTTATTTCAGCCATCCTGGTGGGAATGCAGTGGTATCTCATCGTGGCTTTGATTTGCATTTCCCTAATGCATAATAATGCTGAACATCTTTTCATGTGCTTCTCGGCCATTTGTATACCTTCTGTGGAGGAATGTCTATTCAAATCCTTTGCTCATTTTTAATGGGGTTATTTGTCTTCAGGAGTTCTTTCTATATTCTGGATGTTTGACTCTTGTCAGATATAGGATTTGTAAATGTTTTCTCCCATTCTATGGGTTGTCTTTGCACTTTCTTGATAGTGTCCTTTGAGGCACCCAAGTTTTTAAAGTTTTTTGGTTTTTGGTGAAGAAGATTAGCCGTGAGCTAACATCCACTGCCAACGCTTCTCTTTTTTGCTGAGGAAGATTGGCCCTGAGCTAACGTCTGTGTCTGTCTTCCTCTATTTTATATGTAGTACGCCTGCCACAGCATAGCTTAATAAACAGTGAGTAGGTCCATGCCTGGGATCTCTACCTACGAACCCTGGGCCACTGAAGCGGAGCACACACACTTAACCATGACGTCACTGGGTTGGCCCCCAAGTTTTTAATTTTGATGAAGTCCAATTTACCTAATTTCTTCTTTGGCTGCTTGCTTTTTTGGTGTCGTATCTAAGAATTCAAGATCATAAAGGTTTACCCCATGTTCTCTTCTAAGAGTTTTATAGTTTTAGCTCTTACATTTTATGTCTTTGACACATTTTGAGCTAATTTTTGTACATAGTGTGAGGTCCAAATTCCTTCTTTTGCACACAGATATCCAGTTGTTCTGGCACCATTTGTTGCAAAGACTGTCATCTCCTCCCTTGAATGGTTTTGACAGCCTTTTCAAAAATAATCGTCCATTTATTCATGGGCTTGTTTCTGGGTTCTCCATTCTGTTCCATTGACCTATGGCTCCACCCTCACGTCAGTGCCACCCCATCTCACTGCTGTAGCTTTGTAGCAAGCTTAAAATCAGAAAGTGAGAGTCGTCCTACTTTTTTCTTCTTTTCTCAAGATGGTGTGGCTCTTCTGGGTCCCTTGCATCTCCAGGTGAATTTTAGGATCAATCTGTCAATTTCTAGAAAAAAAAAAAACTCTGCTGGGAGGTTGGCAGAGATGATATTGAATTTGTGGCTCAATTTGGAGAGTATTGTCTTCTTAAAAATATTAATGTAATATTCTTAATATTCATATATTAAAATCTACAATGTACTTTTTATAAAATATAATATTTAATAATATAATTAATATTCGAGGCATGCACACAGGTTGTCTTGCCACTTACTTCGGTCTTTAATTTCTTTCAACGACACTATGTAGTTTTCAGAGCTCAAGTTTTGCACTTCTTTTATTAAACTTACCCCTGAATATTTTATTCTTTTTGATACTGCTGTAAATGGAATTGTTTTCTTGATTCCATTTTTGGATTATTCATTGTAAGTATATAAAAATACAATTGATTTTTGTATATTGATCTTGTGTCCTGCCACATTGCTGAGCTTGTCTATTAGTCCTAATAATTTTTAGTGAATTTCTTAAGATTTTGTGCGTATAAGATCATGTCATCTACACACACAGATCGTTTTACTTCTTCCTGTCCAATGTGGACGCCTTTATTTCTTTTTCCTTCCTGATTGCCCTGGCTAGAACCTCCAGCACACTGCAGAGCAGAAGCGATGAGAGCAGACATCCTTGTCTTGTCCCTGATCTTAGGGGAAAGCATCCAGTCTTTCACCATTAAGTATGATGGTTGCTCTGGGTTTTTTGTGGGTGCCCTTTATCAGGTTGAAGAAGTTCCCTTTCGTACCATTTTACTGAGGTGCAATTTCTATACAGGAAAATTAACAAATCTAAGCAAACAACTCAATGAATTTATATACACACCCATGGAACCGAGATCTGGTTGTAAACCATTTCCATTCACCCAGAAAATTTCGTTATGCCCTTCCCTATTAGGGTTGTAAAATTTAACACACACACACACAAGTGAGGGACGCCCAGTTCCAAATGGATTTCAGATACACAATGAATAATTTTCAGTCTAAGCGTGTCTCAGGCAATATTTGAGACACATATTGCGACACAGTTAACACCAAAAACTTCTCGGTTGTCTATCTGAGATCAGTTTGCGACCGGGCGTCCTGGCTCTTACCACCTGCCGACTTCTGTCACCACAGATGAGCGTCCCCAGCCCTGGATCTCACATCAGTGAAACCACAGGGTATGAATTTGGGGTTTTGTCCTAATGCTTTTGAGATCCACCCGTATTATCGCGTGCGTCATCATTGTTCTCTCATTGCTGAGGAGTCCCCCATTGTCCCACGGTTTATTTCCCTCTTGATGGACCCCTGGGCTGTTCCCAGTTTGGGGCTGCTATGAATGTTCTGTACACACATGCACTGATTTCTCTTGAGAATGGACTCAGGAGAGGACTCTCTGGGTCATCAGTGGGCTTATGTGTAACTCCACCCATTTTTGCCTATGTGTGTAAAATACACCAAAACATGAATATGCAGACATCAACTACAAATAAATACCGGCATGGCAATATAAGATCTTATACTGGAGGTGTGTGCTCAGAGAATTTTTATTGATGGAACATGTGCTATAAACGCTTGGGGACGCCTGCAGAGGAGAGACATTAGTGATTTGGAGCGGGAAGGGAAAGTGGCCTGCTGGGGCCCAGGCTCTGAGCACGGCTCCACGGGCCACCGAGGGCATAAGACCCACCCTCACCTCTCGGAAGCTCTCTGGGAAGGGAGTCCCCATGATCCAACCAGAGGCAGGCGCGGGGATGGAGGGGTGGGTTAACGGGGAATCCAGAGGAGAGATGATGGGCGTCCAGATTGGGTGGAGGCAAGAGAGCTGGCAAGACGTGGGGATGGGCTGGTGGAGAGGCCAGCGGGAAGGAGAGGGCCTGGGGGACCGTCCCCCGGCCACTGAGTGCCGGGGGACATGGACACCGTTTGTGGAAATGGGTAGCACTAAAGAAGGAGTAGGTTAGCAGGAAAGGTGGGCTCAGGCTGCGCTGAGCGTGTGGTGCCTGGAGGTCAAGGCCGCGGAGGTCGAGGCAGCAGACCTGGGATGGAGTCTGGGTCTCCCAAGGCCGCACCCAGGGGATGAGAAACGTGTTCCCAGAGCTGGCGTCTAATACCTTCTATGGGAAGTCCAGAAAGGGCTATCGGGAGCCGGTGACCAGTTCATCTGAGAGACGCTGCCTCTGGACAGAGTGTGCTCCTGCCACTTAACTCTTTATTGAGCACCTACGGTGTACCAGGCACTGTTCTCGGCTCGAGAGATTCAGCAACTTGTAAAAAATGTCAAAATCTCTGCCGTTCGGGAGCATAGATTCTAGTGGGGGAGGACACACACACACGCACACACACACGCACGCACGAAGTAACACATCAGGTGATGATAAATGCTGCGGAGAAAAATGGAGCAGGAACAGGCGATAGGAGCGCTGGGACGGAAGGTTCCGTATGAAATGTGATGCCCTGCTGAGACAGTGAGGGTTGAGTAGGAACGGAAGGAGGGAGGCAATGAACCACATAGATAGCATACAGGAGAGAGAACGGCTGTGCAAAGGCCCTGAGGCAGGAGTGAGGCTGTGGCAGCAAGGAGCCCAGAACGATAACAGAGACTCAGGCAGAGGAGAGCCTCACGGGCCGTTGTAAAGACTCTGCTTGCTCTGAGCTCCAAGGGGGAAAGGAAACCGTTGGAGGCTCATACGGAGGAGTAACACCGTATTTTCTCAGTGGAGACCACTCTGAGGAGCACAGACAGAGCTCTCCAGGCCAGAGAGGATGGTAACGACGTACCGCAGTGATGGCGGCAGAAACCTGGTGGTGACAAACGGTCAGGCTCGGAGTGTATTTTGAAGGCAGGGCCACAGCGCTTGTTGGCAGGTGGAATGCGGTGTGAGAGAGGAGGAGCACAGGATGACTCCAGGATTTGGCCCAAAGGACCGAGAGAATGGACCGGCCACCACCACCCGATTTCAGGAAAACTGTGGGGGCAGATCGGGAAAGATGGGGAGTTCGGTGGAGACGCTCAGGAGACACCAGAGGGGAGATGCACGTAGGCAAACGGGTACCAGGCATGTGGTTTGTGGGAGAGGGCCGACGACCGAGCCCCGTCGGAGGCCTTGCATTTGGGGTGAAATTAGAGACCCAGCAAAAAGCGGCTGCGCTGATCGGAAGCAAGCAAATGGGTGCGTGTGAACCTTTGCAAAGCCGGGAGGATGCAGCCGGGGATCCGGCCGCCGTCACACACTGTGGCTCCGACGGCACCCGAGGCATCACCCTCGTGAGGCGTGCAGTTCGCCAAATTTCATCACCGATGCCTGGATGGGCAGAGTTTCCGCGTGAACGGAGAGCGGAGAGATGCGCGGCTGAAGGAGGGAGGGCCAGCTTGCTGCTCAGCTCTTCCAGGAACAGGCGGATCATCTCAGTTTGGGGGTTTTTGTCCCCTAAAAAGCTATGCTCAGGTCCTCATGCTCAGAACCTGGGAGTGTGACCTCATTGGGAGATAGGGTCCTTGCAGATGGAATACGGCAAAATTAAGACGCGTCAAGTTAAGACGAGGTCATGCTGATGAGGGTGGGCCTCATGAGGCTGATGAGGGTGAGAATTGTGGACGCAGACTCAGAGGAGACGCACGGGGGAGGAAGCCATGCGGCCACAGAGGCAGAGACTGGAGTGATGCGGCCACAAGCCAAGGAAAGCCTGGGGCCACCGGAATCTGGAAGAGACAAGGACGGACCCTCCCCTGGAGCCTTCGGAGGGAGCACGGTCCTGCTGATGCCTTAATTTGGGACTTTTGGTCTCCAGAAGTGAGAGAGAATAAAGGTCTGCTGTTTTAAGGCCCCCAAACTGTGGCCATTTGTCATGGAAGCCCCAGGACACTCTTACGGGGGGCCAATGAACCACCCTCTCCCGTTTCCGTGTCCTCAGCTGGAGACTAGAAATAGTGATAATAGATGGACACGGGGAGAGTCTGCAAATGATGAGGATGAAGCCGTGGCGACAGCGCCTGACTCATTACAAGTGATCGACCAAAAGGAGATCATTTCCAGTTCTTCTTTAAGAGGTTATTGCACGTTTTAAACGAGATAATGGACCTGAAGTCCATCGCCAGCAGGAAAGCACTAGAAAAATGTGAGACTGTTCCTCTTTCCAGGGAAGTGGATTCGGGACCAAATCAGGTAACGTTTCAGGTGAAGCGGGTGCTCAGGTCCCCTGAGGGTCTCAAGTCTAGAAAGCTTCTCCCTGGGCCGACAGGGCAAAGCGGCGAGAGAGGTCAAGGGCCCAGACCCGGCATCTGCCCTCCCGCTGCCTAGGCTGCGCGGTGACCCCGGCGCCCCGGCAGAAGGGCCCGGAACTCTGAGGTTCCTGCTTTGTGGGTGCGAGGATGCTGCTCTGAGTGCAGACTCCCTGACACCCACGAAGGTGACCTCTGCTCTCCCGCTAGCAAATTGGTACCTAGCATGGTGGTACCCACCGTTCCCCAGCATCACCGTGTCCACTTCAGCCCGGACCCATGGCACCAGGTTTCCGCACACGGATGCTGGGGTGGAGAGAGTTTCTGCGCAAAAGTATCAAAGATTCGACCAGCACCTCAGCAGCTCAACGCTCCCAGCATCGGTCCATTCACTCGCTTTTTCAATATTCATGTGTTACGAGCCGGCCACGTGCCAGGTGCTGGAGACCACAGGGAGCACAGCGGACAGCGTTTGGGGACAGTTCTAACAGAGACGACCAGCAAGGTCAGCCACGACCCTCGTGTCGGCTGCCTCCACGGCCCCATTCCAGCCCAAGGCCGCAGGGCACCCAAAGGGCCGGACAGACGTGTCCACTTTCCCAGTAGCCTGTGCACAGGGCTTCAGGTAGCTTGAAATACCGGAACGCCAGATTCCATTTTTCGGTTTGCCTCACAAAGTTTCAGCCTCCTCCACTGAGCACATGCGTCACGTGTGTCCTTCTGAGACTGGCGTGTGCCAAATCCACTGGCGGGGCAGCCCTTCCCATTTTCTCCTGGCCAGGTCCTCAAGCTCTCTTGACCAGGAGCGTATTTATGATTAGGGCGAACGGGATGTGGTAGGCACCCAGGATCCAGCCGATTATCCCATTTTACAAATGGGGAAACTGAGGCTGGGAGAAGAGAAGGGTGGCAGGCGCGGGCTCCAGAGACCAGGGCTGCTTCCCAAGTCCAGGGCTCTTCCCTCAGCCCCTGCTGGGCCCGCAAGCCGGTCTCCAGGGCTCCAGCTCCTCCTCTGGGGGCCGCTTGAGGGATGTGAGCACCGCCTGCAGGAAAGCAGAACCATCCGGAAATATGGCATCACCTGGATCCTGTGCGCCCGTACCACCCATAATCCTCAGAGGGAGGTAGAAGCCACTGTCCACATCTCATGGAGAGGGGCAAAGCACACAGGTGTGAGTGCATGGTCATGGGGACAGCCCCATGGTCGCGTCTCACCTGGACAGACAGCGAGCAAATCCCCCAGGAGCCCCGGACTCCTGCTCAGGTGTGTCTGGGTCATTGAGCTCCTGAATTCCCCACCCTCCAGAGGCCTTTGTTCAGCCTGGCCTGTGACTGCTGTATCGGTCAGCAGGCCCGACCCGAGGCTCCATCCTGTACCCATTTCTGGCCTGGCCTCCGCTGAAAGTCCGCATCTCTTCTCTGTCTGGACACACGTCTCCGGCTGCTCGCAGACCAGTGTCATTTGAGGATGCCTCTGTTGTCTTCCACCAGCCATGAGCCACTTGGTGACGCAGCTCGGCCAACGGGAAACAGCCACACTGCGTCTGCAGGAACCAAGGAGGTCGCAGGCCAAAGGGCGAGCGGGCTCTGCTCACAAGAAACGGAGCATCCTTGGGACCAGTCCACTTGGAGGGGAAGAGGCAGGAGGTCAGACACTCACTGGCTCTGGTCTAGGGACGTGTCTCTGGACCCTCCAAGGTCCAGATGGAGGAGGTTAGGAATCCGGGTCAAGAGCGAGTCAACTCAGAAGAGGGACTTGAACCCACACCCCTGCATTCCAGTTTGGTTTTCCAGCCTCCCCTGGAGAGACTTTGCGGGAATGACAGGGGACGCCGCCTGGAGTTTGGGTGTGGGATCCACTTCCTCCCACGAGGGAAAGAAACCGGAAATCCATCAAGTCGGAGTTCGCTGGAAACATTTAAATAATGCATGGAGGCCCGTGTTTCCAAATGTTTTGCAGGAACATACAGTTGAAACGACTGTGAAATAATGTAGTTGTTCCATATTCCGAGCCAAACGCCTGAGGTCGGACTTATTTCTGTCACATGTGGCTGGGAGAACGACACGTGAAGCCTGGTTTGTTTCCTGCCAAGCACCCGAGGGGATCAATGACGGGGGCGTCTCTCCATCGCCAGAGGCTATTTTTAACGACGCGGGGCTCTGATCAGAAAGTCGAACGCAAGAGAGCGATGCATCTGGAAACAGCGTGTCATCGCCATGCTGTTGTGGGGGCCCGTGACGGGCCTGGCAGTCACCCTCGGGGTCCTGAATGCCATCCAAGTCGCCGGCGTGGGAGGCAGCGTTTGAGCCCCCATCGTGTCTTGGACGGTCATGCGTAGCTTAACGACAGGGACCAGTTCTGAGACATGCGTGGTTAAGCGATTTCGTCCTTGGGTGAGCATCACCCACAAACCTAGGTGGCAGAGCCTATGACACACCCAGGCTGTGTGGTGCTCATCTCGTGGGACAATCGCCGTAGGGGCGGCCCGTCGTCGACCAAAGCATCGTGATGTGTCACACAGCTGCGTAAGCTTCCAGGGGTCCCTCCGTGAAGGTGTGCTGTGGTTAAACCTCCACTTCACCCGTCTTCCAAGAGTCATTCCCCACCCCTGCCCTGTCAAGAGGAAAGTGATGTTCAGAATTAGCACCAAATTTGCCCATTCGACTGGCAAGTGCAAAGCGAAGATACTCGCCCACGTGTCTGACGCCAAAGCCAGGTCCTTGACCACTCGGCTGTCTCAACTCTGTAGCCGGGAGATGGAGGCCCCAGGACAGCCTACCTGCTGGACGGAGGGTGACAGTCGGCCAGGGGCGGGGGCGCACGGGGAGTTTTGTCTTCTCAGCCGGCATCTCTGAGCACGAGCTGGAGTGTTGGGAACCACAGAGCGGGAGATGGAGGTGCCTTCGACGGGTCCAGCCGCAGGTCGGCGTGTTCTCCACGGGCTGAGTTTGGAAGAGTGTCTGCCCCTGTGCTCTGTGTGTACCCCACCTGTCCCCCATGTGTCCCCTGTATGTCCCCCATGTGTCCCCTGCGTGTACCCCACGTGACCCCCACGTGTCCCCTGCACGTACCTGGTGTGTCCCCTGTGTGTACTCTGTGCATAACCCACCTGTTCCCCACGTGTCCCCTGTGCGTACCCGGTGTGTCCCTTGCATGTCCCCTGCGTGTAACCTGCCTGTCCCCTGCATGTCCCCCACGTGTCCCCTGCATGTACAGATGCATGCCACTCGGCAACCATTGGAAGGAGCTCTTCTGCCAGGGCTGTGGTTGACGACCCTCCGTCTCCCCTTGGGTGGCTCTGGATGGGTCCCAAAACTCTTACCCCACTTTCTCACCCTAGAGCCAACTCAGTCCTCCAGAAAGGACGGAGGGGCCGCCTGCCCTCAAGGCCAGCCCGCAGAGCCCTCCCCTGTGGGGACACAGAGCCTCTGGTGCCAGTGGAGCCTGTCCCGGAGGGTGCGCCTCCCCAACTGCGTTGCTGACTGCTTGATGCCTCTCGCCGGGCTGTCGGGGGGCCGGGGGCTCTGCTTGCAAAGCCACGGCAAGGCCGGGAGACCACGGGGCTGGCTGACCTCAGGGACGGTTTGCCGAGGCTGCGGGAGAGCTAAGGTGACGCCCTTCTCACACAGAGGGGCGCGAGCCGGCCTGGGGACGAGGTAAGGGAGCGCCCAGCACAGGCACGACGCTGCACCAAGGCTCCATCAGAGAAGAAGCCTCTGCTTGAATAGCCCTGGGGGTGGAAGGCTCACTACCTGTTCAGGCTGCCATCCCGGTGGGGACATTCAGCTGTGAGAAAGTTTTTCTTGCGTGGAACTAAAGTCTCGCTCCCTGGAGCTTCCCCCTGGCCCTGGTCTCGTCCTTCTACGCAAGGCACCTGTGCGCCTTGCCAGCCCCAGCCCGCCCCTGGCTGTCCTCCAGCCCGAACACCCTGGGTTTCTCTGCCACTCCTCCAGCGTGTCCTTTCAGGCCCAAAACAGCCCGCCTGACCCCAAGAAGCCGGGGCCGGGAAGAGCTGCGTGGAATGGACACCTGCCGACTTTGCATCAGGAGCCAGGCAACAGACAGCACAGCCTCCGGGAAGCTACAGAAGCCACTAGAGCCTCTAGAAGCCTCTGGAAGGAGGGCATGGCTCCCTCCGCCTCTGCCATGCTCTTCCCCAAGCATCCAGTCCTTGCTTCTTTGCAACATCAGCTCCCGGGTCCCAATGCCACCAGGACTCATAAATTGAGGGCTGTTCCAGTAGAAAGGGGCTCAGGTCCTGGACGACCAAAAATAAGGTAAAGGGGACAAATGTTGGGGATAACTTGGGCCTCCCTTCACAAGGCCTTTGGTCTAGGAGGATGCAGATGTCCACATCTGGTGTTGAAAGTGCCATGTGACCTGGGCTCCGATCGGGGACGCCTCAGGGGCTGCAGGACTCAAAAGACAGACATCGCTACCCCATGGATCTAAGGACAGAAGTCAGGGGTCCTGATGCCCACAGAGCAGAGGAACAAACTGGGACTCAGAGAGGTTGTGGTATTTGCCTAGGGGCACACAGCCTATCATGGAGGAGCCAGGCCTAGAAATTGGGTCCTATCACCCTGAAGCACAGCTTAGCACTGGACACGCCCAGGAGCACCTAGTCTTGCTGTGGTCCCAAACAGAGACGGAACTGCCACCCCAGTGACTTCATGCGACTCCTCCTGCTCAATCCCTCGCGTGAGGCTTGTCCGGATGCCCCGAGCTGACCACAGCTCGGTCCGTGCCCCTTGGGATCCAGATTTTCTGCAGCTCTGGAGCCATCCCAACCTTGAGTCCACAGATGCACTTGCAGAAATCAAGTCAAACAAACAGGCTGTTTAATTTGGGGGAAATGAAAGGTACATCAGCTTCTGCATGTCCCCAGCCCGGGACGGCTCCTCTACCAGACAGCCCTGGGCTGCCCAAAGGCCTCTGGCCGGGGTCAGCCAACCCACTCCTTCTGTGTAGGGAGAGCAGAGACAGAGGAGGGAGCTGGGCTCTGGCCCCTGTGGGGAGGAGGAACAGGGTGTCCAGAACCTTCCTCCAAGGCGTGGCAGTGGTGCGGGGCCCGGGGGCAGTGGACGAGCTGGTCCCACCCAGCTTGGCACCGTGTCCACCGGAAACCAGGACTCCATCCTTGCTCCAGGCAGCCGCAGGGCCATCTTTCCGGAAGGCACGCCTGGTCGCGTCACCAACCTGCTTAAAACTCTTCAAAAGGTCATGCTTGAAGACGACGCTGAGTGAGAAAAGCCAGGCGCAAAGGTGCACGCATTGTCCAGCTCCATCCACAGCAGAGCCCAGACCGGGGAATTCTCGGCGAAATCCAGGGGCACTCGCTGAAGCCCGCATCAGCCCGACACCTCCGGTCCTCGCTCCCCACACCCGACCCGTCCACGCACGCTGTCCGGCTCCCCTCCTGCATCCTCTGAGGGCCCACCGCTGCCATCCACACTGCCTCCTTCGCTCTGGTCCAAGTGCCGTCCTCTCTTCCCCACACGACTCCAGCAGGCTCCACCGGGCTTGACCCTCAGGTCCTCCTCCTGCGCCCTGTAGCCTGAGCCGCATGCCCTACCCTTTGGTGGCCCCCACTTCTCGTCCAGCCTTGCCCGCAGCCCCGAGCTCCTAGACGGTCAACTTCCCAGAGCTCCACGTGCATCTCCCCTGCAGAACCCACCACTATTACAATTTTACGTTTATTTGTGTCTCTCCCACAAGGACACGAATTCCGCCACGACAGAGACTGCGTCTGCCCTTTATCACTGCTGCACCCGGCCACCAGGCTCAAGGCCTGCATGGGAGAAGCCATCAACAAACTCTCTCTGAAAGAGGGGAAGGCACTCTGCCTGCCCCTTGAGCCCTGCTTGGCAGCCCCAGCACCACCGGGCTGGGCGACCTGGGGCCCCAACTGCGGCCACATCCTCCCTCCACGATACGCAGCATTTCAGCAGGATGGTCTCTCCACTTCCTACAAATTCTGCCTCAGTTTCCCTACCGTCTTCTTGCACCTGGGGTGGCCGATGGGCGGGTGACGTCTGTCAGAGTCTCGTTTCCCTGCAGGTGACCTGTTTTTACCCTTAGACACTGTTAGGAGTTTCCCTCCACACAGTGTCGGGAAATTTCCCCCAAATGTGTCTTTCCTGGGAACCAGCTTTCGATTTCCCTTTAGAATCTTTTTCCCTTTTCAGTGACCCAGCCCGATGCTGCGTAGACCCTGTCCATCTGAACACTCACGTCTTCCATGATTTCCTCCAACGTTCGCTGGTCTCTCTTGGCACTTTTTCTCCCCTTGTAAGTCTCGTAAGCAGATGTTGGAATGTCTGGATCCCCCTTCGGTGGCGCGGCGCTCTCTCTCCTTCCTGCATCTTGATGCTTCCATTCTGGATTCTGGGAGAACTCCTCCTTTAGCATTTATGATTCACAAGCTCGATCTTCAGCCGTCTTCCTCCAAAGATCACCTGCCACCAGACTTCTCAGCTGGGTGAGCCACTGCGAGTTGGGTTTTCTGCTTCATGCAACAGAAGAGCCCAAGACGGGGTTGCTGTCAGTTCAAGACCTGGGCCTGGTACCGTGTAACGAGCCTTCTCCACCCAGTGTCCCCAGATTTGGTCCTGGCAACCCTTTTCCTTCTGGGTCTGCCGTACGGTCTGAACCAATGCGTCAAGCAATCGCTCCTGGGTGATTTTCCAGAAACCGTCAGCTGAGCAAGAAACCAGGGCCTGGAGAAGGGCACGGATCTGCCCTACGTCACCCACCTCGTCAGTGCCAAATCCCAGATTGGAACCCCAGCCTTCTGCGCTCCAGGCCACATGGCATTCCCCAAGAGAAATTCCGCCCGCTGGCCTGCCCAGCCCGGCCAACTGAACGGGCTGCTAAATTGATACTTTGCAAAACATGCATGTTTCCAATTGCAGAGAGCGTCGTTGCGACTTTGAAGCCGCGTGCAGCTTCCCCCTGATGTGGTGGAGGACGGAGGTGGCTGCCCCGGGATGGAGAGGGATCTTAGAAAACGCTCCGCAGAAGGCCCGGGGGCACCCACACGCTGGAAGGAGATCAGAAGGCAGCTTCTCCCTGAAGGCCGCGGGCAGCCGGCTCCCCACTTGAAAAGGACTCCGTATCAATTTCACTTTTTTTTCCTTCTTGGTGCCTCCCTAATGAGACGATGTTAGAGTTGGAAATAAATAGACGTGTGGCTGGGTAAAGAGATAAATAGATAAAGAAAGCCTGGGTTTCCTCCAAGAACGCTGGCCCTCTTTCCCTCCTGGGACTGGAGGAGGCGTGGGTTTCCATGACGGCCGCTCGCCCATCTTCTTGCTAAGGCCCTGGGGACGGGGCAGCCGTGAGAGCAAAACTACCCGCCACCATTTCCTAAACACCTGCTATGGCGGCCGTGTGCTTGGCTCACGCGTTCAGTCTCCGTGATGACCCGTGGATCGGGCAGGCATCACCCAGTGCTCAGATAAGGCAGCCGGGACGGGAAAGGTGAAGCCATTGGAGCTAGGCCACAAGCTGGCAAGCGACAGAGCCAAGAGTGAAATCCGGTCTGTGTGAGTCCAGACAAACAATGGCTGCTGTCGTGGAAGCCGCAAGGAGCTCACGGTCCCCTCGGGGACAAGGACCTCACCCGGGAGTGATAGCAAAACATCCCAGATGGAGAATTCTCGTCCCTGTGAAGTGTGGTCAAGGGCAAGGACTTGAGAGGCGGGAGGTTTGGGGGGCAGGAGCCGGCCTCGGAGGACGTGCCACCTCCCAAGACCCTCTAGGTCCCGAGAAGCACAAGATAGAGGCGGCCTCGGCCACCCCTCCTTCAGCATCCAGGCTGGTGCCCAGCCGAGCCCTGGGGTGGCCATGTAGGCTGTTAGAAGACCACCCTACTGCTCCCCTGATCTGGTTACCTAAGGATCAGTGCCGGGTACGGGGGAGTGGAGACCCCGGGACCTGCTTCAGGAGTCTGGCAGATGTGCTAAGTATTTAGAATATCCCCCTCTATTAGAACAGATCTGGAGGGCCCTGCTGGGGTCCACCGGGCCCTCCATGACCCAGCCTCCCAGCCCCTCTCCACCCTGCTCCATGCCAGCCCACAGCCTCCTTGCAGTTCCGGGAATGCCAGGCCAATCCTACCCCAGGGCATTTGCACCTGCAGTTCCCGCAGCCAGAACAGACCTCCTCCCACTGGCCCTGGGGTCTCTGTCAGGAGCAGGGGAGGGGCTCCCTATATCATAGGGTGGCACCAGCCCCACCCCTTCTCCTGACTCCTCTCCACACCTTCTCTGTACTCTCACTTTTAGCGTCTACAGATTGGTCCACCCCTCCAGCATCCTTTCTCCCACGAGAAGGCGCCCCGGACCTTGTTCTCGGCTGCATCCACACCTAGAACAGGGCCCAGCGCATACAAGGCGCACGGGCGACGATGGTGAATGAATGAATGAGGGAGCGAACGAGTGAGTGAATGTACGTTCGACTTGCCTCTCCTGAGCCCCTCCAGGTGCTCAGCTCTGAGCCCCAGGCTGTGGGGCAGCTGGGAGGCAGTGACACGGGCCCCTGCCCTCCAAAGATTCCGAGGACGAGTGGGCCCCGGAGGAGGGCAGGCCTGCGGAGACAGCACAGCCTCGGTGCCAGATTCCTGCAAAGGGTGGAGGGCGCCCCGGCCCCCCAGGGCCTCGGAGGGGCCTCTCTGGGTGCTCTGGCCTGTTGGCCACATGCTCCTTCATGGGGGTCTCACATCGGGAGCCCAGGTTTTCTGGAAGGGAAGACGCAGGGTGCCACCATGTTCCTTTCTTAAGATAAGAACGTCCCCCAGATATTTCTGTCAACAGGGATATATCTGTTTCTTTGTAGTTTTCTGTATTTTCTAGGTTTTCCAGAAAGTCCTAATCAGAAAAAAAATCAATAATTATCATTAAATGTTTTTAAAGTAAAACAAGACAGAAAAGAATGATCCTTTGTGCTAATAAATCCACATAATGGAATACCGTGCAGCTGTTAAAATTATATTTAGAGGGGCCAGCCCGGTGGTGCAGCGTTTAAGTGCGCATGTTCCGCTTCGGCGGCCTGGGGTTTGCCAGTTCATATCCCGGGTGCGGACATGGCACCGCTTGTCAAACCGCACTGTGGCAAGTGTCCCACATATAAAGTAGAGGAAGATGGGCACAGATGTTAGCTCAGGGCCAGTCTTCCTCAGCAAAAACAGGAGGAGGATTGGCGGATGTTAGCTCAGGGCTAATCTTCCTCAAAAAAAAAAATCATATTTAGAAAGTGATTTTAATGGCATGAAAATACTTACCCAAGTGAACAAAAAGCTGGATACGATTATAGGCTCTTAGCAACGTAAATGTGTATATGTCTGTGTGTGCAATATATGTGTGTATAATACACACACACACACCCCCCCCCAGACCAACATCAGGAAAGAGAAGTGGTCTCAGGTGGCATACCTCCTGATGGTGGTATTATACATTTTTTACGTCTTCATAGTTTTCTATGTTTTCCACCTTTCTTTCAACTATTTTACAAAATATTTGTTTCAAAGAAGGGTTGAAGTGTAGGAATCAGAGACGAAAGCATCAAGTAGTGTGTCTTGTTCGTTCGTCCATGCCCCGACAGACGGCCATTGGGTGGGACGTTCAGGGGCCCACAGAGGTCACAGCACACGGTTTGACCTGCAATCTCCGTTCCTAAGAAGACGCCCTAAGAAAAGAACTCAACAGAAATTAGAAGCCACACACATGTTACTCTGTAGGTTGCAATCCTGTTGATAAGAAGGTGGGGAAAATGGAAGCAACCTAACGTCCAACGGCCGAGTGCTATTTGGAGAAGGGACGGGGCGCTCAGGAGGCAGTGACGGATGTGACCACCCCAAAGTCTCACCAGGAAGACCATCCAGAAACGCGGAAAATATCTGGTGTTAAAAATGAAACCAAGAAAGCAAAAAGGCATAGGGGAGCCCTGAAACCAAGGCTGGGTCACGCTATGAGCGTGCGGCCAGGGGCTGAGCTGCGGTCTATATTCATCGTGACTTCAACAACCCAGCAAATGCTCTCGAGCACCGGCTGTGCCCAAACACAGCTCAGGGCGCAGAGGACACAGCATCGCACAGAGCAGTCGGGTCCCCACCCAGAAAGTTTATATTCTAATGCGAGGCGGGAGGGGAGGCCGACCATACACGACTGTCGTTAAGTCAAAAGGCGGAAAGTGTACGGAGAAAGCTGGGCAGGTGCGGTGGAGGGGTGGAGACCGCCACATGCTGCATTTCTCCCCCAGACACTGCCTGACCACCTCCCCCAGCCTCCCTGGAGTTGCAAGTAGCCACGTGACTGTGTCCCCGCCAGGAGAATACAGAGCAAGGATGAGCCCCACGTGCAGGCCCGGCCCACAGAAACCTCCCTGTGCAATTCTGTCTCTCTTCCTCAGGAGAACGCAGAGAAGCCTCCAAGACCACGGGGGTGGAAGGGCCACAAGGCAGAGGATGCCCGGGTCCCTGAGTCACCGCTTGGAAGTGAGCAGCTCATTGGTCTGGAACACGTAGTTGTACTTACTGTGAATAGGAAATGCACTTTGATGGGGTCACACCATCATCCGACTGGGGGATTATCTCGTGCAACCGCTAACCTGTCTGATAGAGGTGGATGGAACTGTTTGCAGTGGGGGCAGGAGGTGTCATACGGGACAGAGGGTGGTCGGAGGGGGCCCTGCCTCTGAGATGACGTCCTGGCAGAGATTTGCAGGAAATGGGAGAGGAAGCCGTGGGGCTACCTGGGGGCGCACATGGAGCCCCAGGCCAGGTGCGCTGCTGCAAAGGAGGGAGGGGAGTAGGCCAGTGGCCCCAGGCGCGGGGCGCGTGGAGGGTGATGAGGTCACAGAGGGCACGAGAGCAGGAGGACAGCCCTGCGGGCGTGCTCCGGACAACGGCTCCGATTCTGAGAGAGATGGAAGAGGGTTCGAGACGTAGCCAGCCTTCAAAGATTTGCTCTGCTGCAGGTGGCAGCGCAGCTTTAGCGGAGTGGCAGGGGCAGAGCTGGCGGGAGACACCAAGGACAGAATGGAAGGGGCAAGAGGGCAGGCGTCCAGGATGGCGAGTCTGGACCGGCACTGGTGACGGAGGGGCTGGGAGGTCCTTGGATGAGCAGTTCTGCAAAGGAGGGGGCAACAGTACCGTGGCTGCGTGGGGTGTCAGTCGACGGCTGGATCTCTGAGTCTGGATGTCAGTGTCCAGCTGGTGTCTGAAGCAGGGGTGAGAGTGAGCGGCCACTCTGTCCCCGAGAGCCCAGGATCGAGGAAGACCCCACAATGGGGACTCAGAAGGAGGGGCCTGGGAGGGGCTGGGGTGACCCACCATGCCAGGCGAGACCCTCAGGCCTGGCCACACGAAGGCCCCAGTGACCTGGAGCAGAGCCCTTCGGGGAGAGGTGGGGGGGCACAGGCTGCTGGCCGTGGGCTGAGAGAGTGGGAGGCAGGAGTGGTGCCAATGGTGCCAATTTTCTTGGAAAAGGGAACAGAAATGGGGCAGGGCCGGAAGAAGAAGTGGGGTCAAGGGAGGTTTCGCTTGTTTTTTTTTAAGGTGAGGATGTGTTTATAAGCCGGCGGGAACGGCCAGGGGTGGGGGGAGGCGAGGCTGGGACGGCCCCGCGTGGGGAGGGCATCTGGGCGCTGGTTCCGAGGCTGTCGCTGCGCAGGGAGAAGAGGAGGAGGGCAGAGCCCAGGGGTGGTGGGCCAGGGGCTTGTTGTTCTTCCAGTGGCTTCTGGTCGCGACAGGGGTGTGGGTCACACTGATCAAGAGGTGGGGAAGGAGGGCCGGAGGCCAGAGGAGGGCAGCACGGAGGAATCCTAGTCGGGGAGAGGGATGCTGGACGGCAGGGTCAGCTGGCCAGGCAGCAAGGGGCTCGCAGGTCCAGGGTCACGGCTCGCAGGTCTGTTTTGCCTGGGCCGTGGTCCTGCCAGGCGCCAACGAGCAAAGACAGAGGCGGCTCTGAGCAGAGCCAGGGGCTCACGAAGAAACGAGGAGATGATGGATCCCGGAACGGAGCGCAGAGGTGAGGGGGTGAGGGGCAGCGAGCAGGCCGGGAACAGGAGGGATGGGAAGAGCGGGCATCTGGGCGCTGGGCGCTAGAGGGGACCAATGGTGGGTGCGTGAAGTTGAGATGGGGGTGGGGGCCGAGGTGGGACGGACGCACGGAGGAGAGGAGATTAATGCTCCCAGGCGCCAGCCCACCCACAGGGATGGGAGAGAACTGAGGAGGAAGTGACTGAATCCAGGGCTGCGAATCTTCCAGGAAAGAGGGACCACCTGGGATCTGCAGGCGACCCCAGCGTGGAGAGCAAGTCCCGTGGCCCGAGGTCAGAGCTGGGGGGAGAACGTTCTGGAAGAGGAATGAGGAACCAGGAGGACATCTATCCTCACTTCCAGGCCCCAGTGATGGGGGGTGTGGGAGATGAGACAGTGCCACCGGGGGCCCCAGGGGCAGCAGTGCGCCCAGGGGACAGGTAGCTTCAGGCCGGGCAAGAAGGGGAAGGGACCCGTCTGGGAGAGGCACAGGGGGAGGCGGACGCTGCTGATGCCCAGGCCCCCTCGCCCGCCTCTGCACCCGTCCCTCTCTGCACCTCTGCCTGGGGTTTCTCAGGCTCAGCCCATGCACAGGGCTCCCTGGAGGAGTCCCCGTTCAGCAGCCCCGGGTGACTCTCAGACAGCAAGGGGAGGGGTCAGCAGATGACGACCCCAGTCCCCAGGCTGAACAGCCCTGGGAGGATGGGCCTTACGAACATTCTGCACAGCTCCCCAGAGTGTCTCCGGTGGGCTGCAGCCCCAGGTGCCACCACGGTCACCAGCTCATGACAGCACACGCAGCGGCTTTTCTCTCCTGTCCCGGGGCCTGCTCCCTCTCCTGGCCTTCCTGGGTTCGCTCACATAAACTACCTGCCCGCAGGTCCTCATCTCGGGCTCGGCTTTCAGGGGGAACCCAAACCAAGCCACGGGACGCGGCCGAGGCCTGATGTGAGCTCCAAAGGCCACGGCGGGAAGGCTGTCGGGGAGGATGGGATGGAGACGATGCAGAAAGCAGCGGGAGTGTGGGGCGAGCATCCAGGGTGCAAGGGGGACCCCGGGCTTCTCAAGGGGCTGATGTGACAGAGAAGGGGGGGTTGGAGGGCTGGTCCTGAACATCAGGGCAGAGCGGTGGGGGGCACGAGGCTGGGAAGGGGCCATGGTCTCTCCAGAAGCACCCGAGAGCCCTCCTCGCTCGTGGCAGTGGCGGTGGCGGCCCTCGGAGAGCACAAGTGCACGTCGTGAAGCAGACGATTTAACTTCATCCCGGTGGGAAAAGGGATAAGTCCTTTTTTCGCCTGTTTTAAAATGTCATCCTTCGTTTTTTAGATTGGAAAAAACAAAGCAGTTTCTTACACAGCTGAACGTTGTCTCAACAGAGGACCCAGCAATCGTGCTCCTTGGTATTTACTCAAAGGAGTGGAAAACTCATGTCCACACCAAAGCCTGCACATGGATGCTTACAGCAGCTTTAGCCATACTTGCCAGACCTTGGAAGCAGCCAAGGTGTCCTTCCATAGGTGAGCAGATAAATAAACTGTGGGCCATCCAGACAATGAAATACTACTCAGCGCTAAAAAGAAGGAGCTCTCAAGTCATGAAAAGACATAGGGGAAACCCAGATGCATATTACTAAGTGAAAGAAGCCTATCTGGAAAGGCCACATACAGCATGGTCCCAACTGGATGACATTCCGGAAAACACAAAACTATAGGGACAGTCAAAAGGCCAGGAGCTGCCAGGGGTTGGGGGATGATGCACAGACGGTCAGGGTGGTGGTGGCAGCTGCCAGCCCAAGGGCTCGGTCCGGGTGTCAGAAGACAGAGGTGGTGGAGGAGTCCGGTGGGCCCTCCTGGGCTGCACCCACAGGAGGGGACTCCCTCCATCGTCTGTCTCTGGGCCACGCCTGGGCATGCGGGTTGCATCTGGTTGGATAATAAGATCGAGAAGACCTGCTTACACGTCC
Organism: Equus quagga; assembly: GCF_021613505.1. Lineage (NCBI taxonomy): Eukaryota > Metazoa > Chordata > Mammalia > Perissodactyla > Equidae > Equus > Equus quagga. The sequence continues at coordinate 3,824,115 of NC_060283.1, read as the reverse complement.
CCCTCCCCTGGAGCCGGAATAAAGCTCCCCCTGGAGGGGCCTTTCAGGGACAAGACACATTCCCACAGGACCTGTTCCTGGCCCTCTGTCCAAATGCAGGTTGTCGGTGACCTGACCCAAGGGACAGCCCACTCTGTTATCAGCCACCAGCCCGGCATTGTGGCGGCTTATCAGAGCCGCTCCGGTTACCCACGGGGAGAGCCTGGTGGCCGCCCGCTCTGTCCTCCCAGCCTGCCTGCCTGGCCCGGCCCCAGGGGCCCCTCCGCTCCAGCTGTCAGTCTGGGGGCATCACCTGCAGCCTCCTGGAGCCCTGGGGTTCTGTGAAGGTGCCCAGAGACCATCTTTCAGGGGCAGGGGCAGGAGGGGCTCCAGACCCCCAATTCCCTTCGTAACCATTACACCGGGAGACCTTGCAGGGTTTCTCTGAGAAATGACTCTGGCTCCAACACGATGAACCTTGAGGATATTATGCTAAGTGAAGTAAGCCACACACAAACACAGAATCCGTATGATCCCACTTAAATGAGGTCCACAGAGCAGTCCCATTCACAGGGACGGGAAGCAGAAGCATGGGTGCCAGGGCCTGGTCGGGGGAGAACGGCAGTTGGCGGACTTTTTTTTAATAAAAATTATATATATGTAATGTGTACACAATGATCTGATGTGCAAACACACAGAGAAATGATTCCTACAAGGAAGCTAGTCAATATATCACGTCCTCACAGGGCTTCCTTTGGGTGTGTGTGCCTGTGTGTGTGTGTGTGCCTGTGTGTGTGTGTGTGTGTGTGTGTGTGTGTGTGTCGTGAGAGCACCTGAAATCTACTCTTTCGGCAAATTTCCTGGATTCAATGGAGTATTATGAACTCTAGTCATCAGGCCGAACATCAGATCTCTAGACTTTTTCGCCCCACAGAACGACCACTCTGTACCCTCTGGCCAACATCTCCCCGTTTCCCCCGCCACCCCCGCAGCCCCCGGTAACCACCATTCCACTCTCTGCTTTCACATATTCGACTTCTTTGAGATTCTACATATAAGCAAGATCAGGCAGTTTGCACAGAGGACCCGAATAGACATTTGCCCAAGGAAGACATACAGACGGCCAGCAGGTACGTGGAAAGGTGCTCAGCGTCACGATTATCAGGGAAATGCAAATCAAAGCCACAGTGAGATACCCCTCACACCCATTAGAGCGGAAGCGTTGGCGAGGACGTGGAGAAAAGGCGATCCTGCTAAACCATCGACGGAACGTAAGTCCACGCAGCCATTAAGGAAAACAGTATGGAGGTTTCTCAGAAAAACAACAGTGGAACACCCTGGGATCCAGGCACTCCTCTTCTGGGGAGACAGCCAAAGGAAATGAGATCAGTGTCGTGAAGAGATATCTGCGACCCCATGTTCGTTTCAGCGTTATTCACAGAAACGGCCTGAGTGTCCATCGACGGATGAATGGATAAAGAAATGTGATACAAAAAATAACAGAATATTATTCAGCCTTAAAAACGAAGGGGGTCCTGCCATTTGTAATAAGATGGATGAATCTGGGCAACACTATGCTGCGTGAAACAAACCAGACACAGGGAGTCAGTGTTTAGTGGGGATGGAGTTTCAGTTTGGGAAGATGGAAAGTTCTGGAGATGGATCGAGGGGATGGTGGCATGGATGTGCTTAATGCCACCAAGCTGTACACTTAAACCTGATTAAAATTGGGGCCAGCCCCATGGCCAAGTGGTTAAGTTTGCACGCTCCATTTTGGCGGCCCGGGTTCACAAGTTCGGATCCTGGGCATCGACATGGCACCGCTCGTCAGGCTATGCTGAGGCGGTATCCCACATGCCACAACCAGAGGCACCTACAACTAGAATATACAACGATGTACTGGGGGGCTTAGGCAAAAGAAAAAAAGACGAAGATTGGCAACAGATGTTAGCTCGGGGCCAATCTCCCTCACCAAAAAGCATTAAAAAAACAAAAAAAAAGAACAGTCTCCCCAGAGTGTGAGGACCCTGACCGTGGTATCCTGTGTCCTCGGCGCACATAGGAAATCTCTGGCACCCTCCACGTTGTCCTGGGCTCCTGTCACCTGGTCCCATCTGCTCTGCAGTGCGCCCCAGAGCCACCTGCCCCACCTCTGGGGTCCCAGCCACCCCAAACCACCTGCCACCTGGGGTTTTATGTAGATTTGAGATGACTTTGCAGAGGAAAGAGATGGAGATTATGGGGGGCAGTGCTAAAGGTCCCCAGTGGGGGCTGGGTGAACGTCCCTGACGGTGCCTCGGGAGCCTGCCGACGTCGGGGCTTTGCCCCGTCCCAGCTAGAGGGCAGTGGGGAACCTCAGTCCTCTGGCCCAGAACCTCCACCCTCAACCCAGCCCCCAACTGTGCTCTTCCCACCCTGGGAAGTTCCCAGCAACGGAATCTGCGTCCACCTGTGCTCCTTCCTCCTCCTCTAAAGAGGCCGCCCTTGTCCCTGGTGCCCAATTTCATCTTTGAGGCCACCACAACAATCATTTCCTCCTTCCTTGTCCCAGAGGCTCCTGACCCCAACAGAGTGGGGCTGCAGCCCCCATGCGCAGCTCCTGAGTCCGGCCCCGGCCCCTCTGGCTGAGAAATCACCAGGAATTCGCTCCCATTGGTGTCCTGTCTGTAAAGCATGGATGACGGTGGCCACGCGGCAGGGGTGCTGGCAGGGCTGCGGGCCGTGCAGCTCGGAGCCTCCGCGCAGATGATGTCGGGTAGACCCCTTCCTGCTGCTCTTCAGGACTCATGCCACCTCCCCTGACCTCATCCCCCGCTCTCCTGGGCTGGTTTCTCCTGTCTCCCCACCCCCCACCCCCCGGGGCATGACATCCTGGGGGAGGAGCCTCCCCTGCATCCGCACCTGCCTGGTCACTGACAGTTGACATGGCCGTCTGTCCCTCCAGGTGTGGCCGCCCCCAGGACAAGTGACAGCTGGTGGTTACATCTGTCTTTCTCTCAGGGCCTCGCTCAGTTACTTCAAGTGAGTGAATGAATGAATGAGTGATGTTCAGTTCTCCAAGGTGCCGTGTGCAGAAGAAGCTCAGACTTCTTTTCTGTCCAGGGGAAGACGGAGGGTGAGGGAGGCGCTGGAAAAGGCTGGTGGATCCACAGACCTTGGGGTGACCGGAAGGTGAGGTCCACCAGGTGCTAAATGCTCTGTCTCAGCGTCAAATGTAGACATCTGATTCCTGCCCGCTGCATCACCTGGAAAGGACCGTCCTAATGTCCCGTTCACTTAAAAGACAGCTCCACAGGGTGGAACCCGGACTCGACTGCTCCACAGAGGCGGCCCGCACGGGGGGTTCCGTCAGAACACGCTCTGATCCGAGCCGTCCTGATCTGTCTGCGCTCCCCGCCCAGCTGTCTCCGGGACACATGGCACAATGAGAGCTCTCAAAGGCACCTGGTGTGGCACCGCCGTGGTACGGGGGCTCCCCACGGGGCTCAGAGCCCCCCGCACGGCCCTGGGAGCCGGGACAGTGGTTAGAGGGGGTGCCCCTTTTCCCCAGGGGGTCAGAGCTAGAGAAAGGGCGGGAACGGGCAGCTGAGGATGACCCCACAGGATGCACCGGGCCACTTCTCTTTGGGATGAAACAGTCCGGAAAGAGAACTTGGTAAGAGGGTTTGGTTAGGGCCCAGGGTGGAGCAAGGAACTCCCACGCATCAGAATCCTGCCCGCGGGCCCCTGGGGGCCAAACCTCGGGGTGAGGACCACGAGGCTCCATGCTGCCGTGACCCCAGTGGCCCGACCTTCCCGTCACTAGCATCCAGGAACAGCAGCGGGGACAGAGGGCTGAGCCGGACTCACAGGCAGCCCCTGACTCCACAGCCGGGGGACTGAAGCCCCAGAGTGGCTGTGTCCGGGGCCGGGGAGGCGAGGGGCTCGGACCAGCCTCAGGGGAAGGACGGGGGCCTGACTTCATCCGTCTCGAGTACCTACTGCCCAGTAGCGTCCCCATCTCTCCCCACCCCCAATCCACCGTCAGACCCAGCCCATGGGCCGCATCCGTCTTGGAGACTCCGAGGACCCCTGGTAGGCAGTGTGGCGTGCACAAAACAAGGTGGTCCCCAGTGACGTGGGATCTGTCACCTGGTGTGAAGAGAGGAGAGACAGAGATGGCATCTGCTGGGATGTGCACACAGGCTCGGCGGGACAGAGAGGTGAGCAGGGTCACGGGGGAGAGACAGCGGGTGGGAGACGCATCAGCTGTTTGAAAAATTAAACTTAACGCGTTTGCAAAATCGATACAAATATATGACTGAAGACATCCATCGAAGGCCCCGTTGACGTGTCTGCGGGCTCAGAGTGGGGCTGAGTCTTGTGCGAGAGCTTGGAGCAAGCAGAGACACTGCAGAGCCCATCATCCCGCCTGGGAGGGCAAGGGGGGCTGACGCGGGAGGCCCGGAGCCCCCTGGGCAGGACGCTGCAGCTGAGCAGACGGCTCTGTGCCCCTCAAAGACCACGGGTGTCTGCAGGGAAGTACCCCTCCGTGCGCCAGGTCCCCAAGACTGGAGACCCTGCCCCCACGAACGTGACTTCCCCGTCTCAGAGGGGAAGAAGTTTCTGCTGCAGCATCACCTGACCGGAATCTCACAGAAGGAATTGAAAACCAGCATAACCCCCTGCCCAGCCTCCACCAAGAAATGAAAAGAATTGATAGCGAAGAGACGCCTTGTTTTGAGCTCTGGCATCCAGCTCCCCCTTTCCAAGGACCCAGCTCCCCGTCTGGGAATACAGCAGCTCCCCCCACCAAAAGGACGGAGGCCCCAGGGAGAGGAAGTGCTGGCTGCCACCCCAGCCCCGAGCCTCGCAGAGGGAAGTGGGAGCTGGAGCCCAGGCGCTGGCCTGGCGGGAAGGCCTGGCTGCCCGGCGTCCTGGGCAGCTGGGTGGGAATCCCCCCGGGGACAGAAAGTGCCACCTGCAGCCGCCACTGGGTGCAGGGCAGGTGGCCTCCCGCTCCCATCGGCTACCGCCTCAGGATTACCCAGATCAGGCTCCTGGGGGAAACCCATTTGGCTGCACAGTAAGAAAAGAGCTGCTCCTACGATGCGATGCTTTGCAGATACTGGAGAACGTCCTGGGGGCCCAACTCCCGCCCCCACTACTTACCCACCCCCACCTGCTCCCTCCCCTCCACTTTCTCCCCAACACCCCCCCCACACACACACCCACACACACTCTGCTGTGCCGTCTCCTCCGTGCACATGGGACAACCTTCTGCAGCCTGAGAGGCTTGGAGGGGACGGCGGCTTAGAAACCTGTCCATCACTGTCACCACCCACGGTGCCGAGGCCTCTGCTGGGGAGGATGAGACCAGACGAGAACGCCCGGGTGACCCGTTTGGAAGGACACCCTGCCAGGCCAAACCCTGCCTGCGTCACACCCCAGCCCTGACCGAAATCATGGGGGAACCTGTGTCGTGTTCACATCTGAGGTCCTCCGCTCACGCCTCGGTCCAGCCTCGGCACCGACAGGCTGGGGGTCCATTTAGAGGACCGCTCAGCAGCTAGAAACATTTCTCAGGCCCCTTCAGTTTATGACGAATGAGTCACAGACCCAGGTAATCGGTGAGAGGAAAGGTAGATTTACCAGGGCCTCAACTCGGGCCAGAACCTTCTACTTTTAGATTCATGGAATAATCGCCTTGGACAGGACCTCAGAGACCTGTAAAACCCTTCCAGGTGAGGAAACAGACCCAGAGAGGCAAAGTGACTCACCTGGGGGCGTTCAGGGATTTGGGGCAAGGTGGCCAAGAACCTGGGTCTCCCGCTGCCTGGTCTGCTGGCTGCTGCACTATGTTGGAAATATGCTGAGAAACATCTGGTGAGTGACTGGGGCTGGCCAAGGAGGGAGCGGGCCACCTGGACTCGGGAAAGACAAGAAGGCTCCCTGGAGGAGGTGGGAGCTGCACAGGGGGTCTGGCTGGTGAGTGGACTCCCGGTTCATTTGGAGGGAGAAGGAAGAAGCTCCAGGACCCACCCAGGGGTGGGAAGGGAGGCTAGGTCTCAGATCCCGTGTGAGGAGGGAGTGGAGCGGGTCCCCAGGGGCCCTCTCAATACCTCCGAGCAGAAAACAGTTGGGATCGTGATTAGCTTTTTCACGCGTCTCAACTTCAGATCCATGCTCCAAGAACAGGACCCTAAATGAGGCACGACTACGGGCCCCGCCACCCACACAGCTCCCCTCAAGCTGGCATCTCCTCCCAGGCGCCCCGGACCAGCGCCACCCGGCTCCCATCCGCCGCAGGACCCAGCGTGCAGACGCGGGTCTGCTAACATTCTGGATTTTTCCTCCTGGCTGTCGCTGTGCAGTGGAGATTGCTCCCAACAGCAGGAGAGAGGATGTTTGCACACGCTAAGAAGCCTCCCCACATTCCAGGGTCCTGAATTTCAAGCCGAGCTCAGTCCTTCTGGTGTTCAAGTTCGTTCAATGTTGGCAAAATTCAACTTCCTGTTTACAAGGGGGTGAGTGGGGAGGGGGCGAGGAAAGCCTTTTAAGAGATTCCACAGGCGTCAGCCACCAGCGAGGGCTCGTGAAGCATGTGGATGAATTGAGTGTGGATGAATCAAAAACAGGAGGCCTGAGTCTCCCTTGGAACACACCCAGGCTTAATAATTAAACGAAAAATAACTTGGCAAGGAGATGTGGGGTTTTGCTGAACCCAAAACATTTGAAAAGATGTTTGACTAATCCCAGCCCTGGGCGGGGACCATCCTTTTTGAAAGGGCCGTGGTGGGTGTTAAACAGCTACAGGCCACACGCTGGAAACCCACAGGGCCCGGCGACTTTCAGTTTTCGCCTCCCCGTGAACATCGAGGAATCAATTCACCTGGGGAGGGGGCAGATTTTTCCCAAAGATCTCAAGTTGTCGGCTCCCCCCCGGGATGGACGTGTTGACTTGGCCGTTCTCACACTTTAGCAAGCGGTCTCCGCTGGGGTGCTGAATCCTGAGGGACTTTGGAAGAAATATTTTGGACGATTCCATTGCTTTTGAGACTAGAAGGCTTTTGATTTTGATTGACAAAGGAAAATAAAAGCAGAAATCTCACCAGCAGCAGTGCTGTCATTGTGTGGATGAGGCTGCTCCTCCTCGTCAGGAGGGTTCCGAGAAGGCCTCGAGGGCACCGTCCGAAATATCACAATGGTTTCCAGGAAATTCCCTGCCGGTGTCTGCCGCTGGGACAGAAAGAGCTGCCCTGGGCCCATTTCCCTCCCTCCCTCCCTCCCTGGAGCCTCGTCTCTTCCTGCTGCCTGCAGGCGGCCGGGGATGGTCCGATCGGCTTCCCACCCCTTGCCCACCACGCCTCTGGGTCCAGGGTGCAATTTCTGTCTTTTGTAAGGTGGGTCTCGGGGAAGCTGTTGGTCACCAGCACTGCACACTCGCATTCCCACAAGCATCCACTCTGCAGATATGTCATAGCCTACTGTGTGCCAGAGATACCTGGATGAAAAGACACAGCCTGTGTCCTAGAGCGACTCAGGGTAAGGGCGGACCAACCCCACAGGTCATTACAAACCACTGGAAGGAGGAGAATGTATTCACTTGTCCATCCTCCCACCCACCCACCCGCCCATCTATGCATCCATCTGTCCATCCACTCGTCTACCCACCCGTCCATCCATCCATCTACCCACCTACCTATCCACCCACCCATCCGTCCACCCATCCATCCATCCACCCATCCATCCACCCACCCATCTATCCACCCATCCGTCCACCCACCCATCCATCCACCCATCCATCCACCCACCCATCTATCCACCCATCCATCCAACCACCCATCCATCCATCCATCCATCCATCCATCCACCCATTCATCCATCCATCCATCCATCCATTCAACCATCCACCCACCCATCCACCCAT
>NC_060283.1:3574198-3815827 GCF_021613505.1 Equus quagga | reverse complement strand
CCATCCCTCCACCCATCCATCCACCCATCCACCCACCCATCCATCCATCCATGCATCCAACCATCCACCCATCCATCCACCCACCTATCCATCCACCCATCCACCCACCCATACACCCACCCATCCATCCACCCATCCATCCATCCAACAAGTATTTATTGAGAAGTGTATTAGTTTCCCACTTCTGCTGTAACAAAGTACCACAAACTGGGTGACATAAAACAACACAAACGTATTCTCTGGCATTCTGGAAGCCAGAGGTGCCTTAACCAAGATGTCGGCAGGGCCGTGCTCCCTCTGAGGCTCCAGGGGAGGATCCTCCTTTGCCTCTTCCAGCTTCTGGGGGTTGCCGGCCATCCTCAGAGTCCCTAACTTGTGGCACCCTCTCCAATATTTGCCTCCGTAATCACATGGCTTTCTCCCAGTGTCTGTGACCAAATATCCCTTCTCTTATAAGGACCCAAGTCACCTTGGGTGTAGGGCCCTCCTTTCTCCATTTTGACCTCATCCACTCATTCCACTGGCAATGTCCTTGTTTCCAAATGAGGTCACCTTCTGAGGTTTTGGGAGGGACATACGTTTTGGGGAGACGCTATTCAACCCAGGTCAAGCATGCTCTAGGAGCAAGCGCCGTTCAAGTCCTCATCTTCCTGGAGTTTGCATTTCTGGTGAGGAAGATAGATAGAAAAATTTAAAATAAACCAACATCTAATAGAATGCCTAATGGACGTGAGTGCTATAAAGGGGCGTAAAGCTGGGGAGGGGCCTCCAGCGGGGTGGGGCTGCCATGGTCTATAGAGCACCTCAGAAAGGCCTCTTTGAGGAGGTGACAACTGCACAGGGCAAGCCATGCAACCCTTGGGACAGAGGGAGAGCTGGTACAACCAGCTTGAATCAGAAGTGTGCCCAGATTTCTCAAGGACCAGCACGGGGGCCGAGCGACTGGCACAGAGGGAACTGAAGGAGGACGAGGGGCGGGCAGTAGCCCGGCCCCCGCCAAGGCCCAGAGCACACCCCTTTCCCGACATGCTAGGGACCAGGGAGTTAAAGTCAGGGTCTGAGGGAGCTTTGTGACCATGACCTTGTTCAATTCTCGCAGTGATCCTGCAAGCACAGGTGTGATGCCCCAGCCGGGAAACACCGGGATCAAGTCGGTTCATTGGAAGCGACTACAATACGTCACTGAGATGTGGCGGAGGGCTCGCCGTGAGTGCTGCCCTCCGTGACCCCCAGCTCTCTCTCTCCTGCCAGCACATGGTGAGGCCGCACTTCCTCATCCACCTGAGGTTAGGCGTGGCCGTGTGACTTGCTTCCACCAAAAGAACGAGAGACAAGTGACAAGTGTCACACTTAGGTGGTGCCGTTAAGAGCCAGAGTGTGTGTAGCCATGGTGGCCCGGATAGTGGGTGCTCCATCAGCTGTGTCCAAGGGCAGAGACAGCAGAGCTGCGGAATGGAGGTCCTGCCAACACGGGATGCGTGTGTGCATGACTTGGGGGCAACTTTCACTATTTCAAGCCTCGGATCTTGGGGCCACCTGTTACTGCGTCTCCCGCCCTGTCCTGACTGATACAGAGAGGCGTGGCTGGCTGCCTGCCAGTGGTCCCTTTTTCTCTCGCCCTGACGAGAATTCCAAGACTACTCAGAGCGAGTGCCTAGCTCAACAAAGCTGCGTCCCCTTGCACCTGGGAGCGGCCCCGTGATGCGGTTTTGGACCAGAGAATCCAGTCTGTGGAACTTCCAGGAAAGCACTTTAAAAGGCACGTGCCCATCCCCAGCCGCCATCCCAGCACAGCAAGCTCACGGCATGCTGGGGATGCAAAGCCTTTCACAGGCGTGGCCGAGGGGGGAGCAAAGGCTCCTGAGTCGCAGTGGTCTTGTGGAGGACTCCTGCAGCCCTGGGCCCCTGGGGTCCCACCTCTGAGCTTCAGTGGGGCCCAGGGCACTTACGCTGGAGCCAGACCGTTCGGCTTCAAATGCTTCCTGTACCGCTTACCAGCTCTATGAACTTGCCCAAGAATCTTACCCTCAGTCTCCTGAACTGAAAAAAATGGAGCAGCAGTAATAATAAAAGTAAATAATAGCAACACATATTCATAAGCTGTTGTGAGAATCAAATTAGGTAACATACACAAGGCACTCAGGACAGTACGGGGCCTGGAGTAATTGGGATGTAAGTGTTCCCTGTTACTGTTACTGCTTACTGTTGTCGCAGGAGAAAAAAATCCATTCCCTAGTGGGTCAGGCCACTGCAGACCAGGCTTTCTGTTAAACATATTTGAAACCGTCCTCACCCGAGATATCAGCCTTTGTATAGACAGACGTCAACTAATGGACAGAGGTTTTCGCTTTTCGGTTAGTTCTAATGCGATGCTTTCTCCCTCTCCCTGTTTCCACCTCCACAGACTGGGAATAAAATGCACCATTGGTTCCATGGGCTCCCACTGGAGGGTGATAACTTCCACATCACAAAGCGCGCAGCCGCGGCGGGGAATGCAGAATAAGCTGGTGTTCTCTGTGCCCAGCTCTTCTCCGCGCTCTGGTTTGAGCAGTTTCCGTCTCCTGAGCCTCCCGCTTTCCCCCGAGCAGCGGCGGGCGGGATGAAAGGACGACAGCCGTGTGTCTGCACCCTGCCCCTGCTCTGCTCTGCTCTGGCACCGTGACCGTGGGCCCTAAAAGGGGGTTGGATTACATCCCGCCAAAGAGATAAGCTGAAGTCCTCACCCCCAGTACCTGGGAAAGGAGCCTTATCTGGAAATTGGGTCTTTGCAGATATCATCAAGTTCCGGTGAGGTCCTATTGGACTAAGGTGGGTCCCCAATGTGATGTCTGGTGTTCTGATAAGGAGAAGGAAACTTGGTGACACGCACAGAGGGAAGGCCATGGGAAGACAGAGGCAGAGACTGGAGTGACGTGGTTACAGCCCAAGGAGTGCCAAGGATTGCCAGAGCCACCAGAAGCTGGGAGAGAGAGGCAAGGAACGGATTCTCCTTGAGCCTCCAGAAGGAGCCAGACCTTGATCTTGGACTTCTGGCCTCCGGGATTGTAAGAGAATCTGTTTCTGTTGTTTTAAGCGACCCAGTTTCGTGGTACTTTGTTATGGCCACTGGAAACCAATGTGGCCCCAGTAATGTCCTCTATAAGTAAGGATAGTACCACCATTCAGCACCATCCTAGAGATGGCCTCAAGGACCATCCCATAAGGGCCACATCCTGTGCTCATCAACCAGTTGGCACTTGTCTTGGCCCAGTTCCCACTTCAGCATCACCTGGAAGCTTGTTAGAAACACCCCGCCTGGACCCACTAAACCAGAATCTTTGTGACAAGACCCCCCAGGAGTTCCTGGGCACAGTAAAGTTTGGGAAGCCCTGAAGAGAGGACTTCAAGTCAGATGCTTTAGGAGGGCGGTGCAAGCTTAGGGTGGCAGGAGTGAAGCAAGACAAGATGCCCAGGAAAGAGGGATGCTGTGCAAAGACACCAGGCATCTGAGCAGGCACCACACCTCACTGTGGCTCCCTGTCTCTTGTTTCCCCATCCTAAAAGTTTATCCCCTGGTGGGGGTGGGGGAGAATGGGGAGCGACTACTCACTGGGTCCAAGCTGCCTTTTAAGGTGATGAAAATGTCTTGGAATGAGACAGAGGTGACGGCTGCACAACATGGTGGATGCGCTCAAGGCCGTTGAATGGTTCTCTTTAAAATGGTTAATTTCATGTTATGTGAATGTCTCCTCAATAAAAAAATAAAAGGCTCCCCCCGTGGAATGTTAACCTCTCCCGCACTTCTTGGGGGGGTAGCATCGCGCTTCTCCCTGCAGAGAGCCCTGAGGACACCGGAATCCTATACACTGTGGCATGGAGCTTGGGTACCACGGGGGAGAGAGAAAGAAGGAGGTGGTGGAGTGCATCCAAAAGGCACAGATGCGATAAAACCTCCTGTTTGACTATCACTTTTCTTATTATCATCCTTCTTCTCTCCAAACGTTGCACCAGCTCTGTAGGGGGTCTGGCCAGGCCCAGGTATCTGGGAGCATTCCCATCAGCCTGGAGGAAAAGAAACCCACCCTGGGGAAGACCAATGGGAGAAAAGAAATTTCTGTGCAATTGAGAGAAAAGGGCTGCACACAGTGATGCTTCTACTTGCACCAAGATGTTACTTACCATTCGACGCCAGATAACTTTCATGTCATAGGATGGCAGCTCAAAGGTTAGCCCCACCATCCCAAACTAAAAGGAAGGAAGAGGAGCCCCCAGGAGGGTTGGGGTGGGAAGGGAGGCGGGATTCCTGTGGATCTGAAGAAACTTGACATGATAAACTAGGGGAAGAACATGGACTTTGAGGTCAGAAGCCCTTGGTTCAAGTCTGACAGCTGCCACTGCCTGTGTGGGTAACATGGAGCAAGTCACTTCGCCTTTCTGAGTTTCAGTTTCTTCTCTGCAAAATGGAAGTGATATCCACCTACACAGGGCTGTTGAAGACGATGAAAGGAGATGCAACTTGAAACCCAGCCTCCAAAAATTCCTCTAGACAAAATTTCAAGGAAAATTAGTGGCTCGCAGTAAAAAATTACAAGACATTAGAATAAAATCCAGCAGAAAATAACAGAGAGCAGGATCAAACCGACAGAGGCTTCAAAATTGAAATTATCAAACATAAGAAATAACACAAATATGTTTAACATGTTTAAAGAAAACAAAGGGAAGCTTGAAAAGTGATTAAGGGGGCAAATCTATTATTAATGACCAAGGAGATTTGGGGGGAAAAAAACAATATGGAATTTCTAGAAAAAAAAATATATAATTAATGAAATTAAAAGCTCATTTGCATGTTGAGAAGCTATACTAATTTCAGACAAAGTAGACTTTGGAGCAAAGAAAGTATCCAGGATAAAAAGGGGCACTACATAATGATCAAAAGGATCAATTCACCACCAACATAACAACCCTAAATGTGTCTACACCTAAGACCAGATCTTTGTTCAAAATATGTGAAGCAAAAATTGACAGAACTGAAAAGAGAAATAGATAAACCCACAGTTAGAGTTAAAGACTTCAGCACTCCTTTCTCAGTAACAGAACTAACAGGAAATCAGCAAGGATAGAGAAAAACGGAACAATGCCATTAAAACGTGGATCTGAGAGACATTTAGAACATTCTACCCAATAAACCACATTATTTCTAAGTGCACATGGAATATTAGCAAATACATTCCAGCAATGTATAAAAAGAATGATACACCCACCGCCCAGTGGGGTTTATTCTGGGAATGCAAGGCTGGTTCAATACTCAAAAGTCGACCAAGGGAATCCATCATGACAACATTCGAACAAGAGAAACTCAATGATCGTTTCAACTTGTACAGAACAAATATTGGACAAATTTCGGCATCCGTTCATGACAAAGTTCTCAGCAAACTACAAACAAAAGGGAACTTCTTCAATCTGATAAAGGGCATCTACAAAAATCCTACAGCTACCATCACAATTTATAGTGAAAGACTGTCTCCTAAGATTGTGAACAAGGCAAGGACGTGTGCTCTCTCCATTCTATTCTTCATTATGGTAGAAATCTTAGCCAATACAATAAGACAAGAAAAAGAAATAAGAGGCATACACTGGAAATAAAGAAATAAAACTGTTCCTGTACTCAGATGACTTGACTATCTACATAGAAAATCCCAAGAAATATAGGACAGCAACCAAAGACTCCTAGAACTAGTAAGTGGGTTTGGCAAGGTCGTATCATACAAGATCACCACCCAAAAATCAATCATATTTCTATGCAATGCCTGATTAGAAACCAAAATTTTAAGAACAGTGTGATTCACAATTCTCCTTAAAACGTAAGATATTTAGGTATAAATCTAACAAGACGTATACAGGATCTATATGCTAAAAACTGTAAAACGGTCGTGAAAGAAATCAAAGAAAACCTACATAAATGTAGAAAAATGCTGTGTTCATGAATTGGAACTCAACGTAGTAAAGATGTCAATTCTCCCAAATTTATCTATAGAGTTAATGCAATTCGAAACAAAATCCTAGTATGATCTTTCGTAGATATAGACAAATGGTTCTAAAATTTATATCGAAAGGTAGAGAAACTAAAAGAACTAAAAACAACTTTGAAAAAAAAAGAATAAAGCTGGAGGAATCATCCTAGCCAATTTTAAGACATGCTATAAAGCAACAGTGATCAAGACTGTGTGATATTAGCTAAGGACAGGTAACACAGATCAATGGAACAGAATAGAAACCCCAGAAATATACCCACATAGAATACGACCAAGGGATTTTTAACAAAGATGCAAAAGAAATCCAGTGGAGAAAGGATAAATATTTTCAACAAATGGTGCTGGAACCTCTATCTGTAAAAAAGTAAACTTCAACCAAAACTTCACATCTTATACAAAAAGTAACTCTAACACTTTTATAAGAAAATATATGAGAATCTCTTTTTTTTTTTCTAAGATTGGCACCTGAGCTAACAACTGTTGCCAATCTTTTTTCTTCTTCTTCTTCTTCTTCTTCTCCCCAAAGCCCCCCAGAACATAGATGTATATTCTAGTTGTGGGTCCTTCTAGTTGTGGCATGTGGGATGCCGCCTCAGTATGGCCTGATGAGTGGTGCCATGTCTGCGCCCAGGATCCGAACCAATGAAATCTCGGGCCGCCGCAGCAGAGCGCGCCAACTTAACCACTTGGACACGGGGCCAGCCCCAATATATGAGGATCTTTTTGTGACCCAGAGTTAGGCAAACAATTCTTAGACATAACGCCAAAAGCATCACCATGAAAGAAAAATGAATAAATCGAACTTCATTAAAAGTTAAAACGTTTGCTCTGAGAAGGACACTGTCAAAAGAATAAAGAGACAAGCTACAGACTGAGAAAAAATATTTGCAAATCATATATCCAACAAAGAACTTGTATGCAGAATATACAAAGAACTTTCAAAACTCAACAGGAAGAAAACAACCAACCAAATAAATTATGTGCAAAAGATGGGAACAGGCGCTTCACCAAAGAGGGTGGCAAGTAATTCACGAAAAGTCGTTCAATCTCATTAGCCATTAAGGAAAAGCGAATGAAATCTGTGATGAGCCATCACTACACATCTATTAGAAGAGCTGAAGTAAAAAATACTTACAGTACTAAGAGCCGCCAAAGATGTGGAGCAACCAAAACATTCACATACAGCTGAGGGGAGTGCAAAACCATACGGCCACTCTGAAAAACAGCCTGAGAATTTTTTGAAAGGTTAAACATGCACTTACCACAAGACCCAGCAATCCCAGTGCAGGACATTCACCCCAGAGAAATGAAAACTTAACGATCGCACAAAACTTATATGCAAACATTTACAAGAGTTCTGTTCATAATTGCCGAAAACTAAAATGTTCTTGTATAGGTGAATGGACGAAGAAATTGTGACACGTCCGTACAATGGAACACCGGCCTGCAATAAAAAGGAAGAGCTTGCGACGACTTCAATGGCTCTCAACGATATTATGCTGAGTAAAAGGAGCTGACCCAAAAAAGTTAAATACCATCTCATCTCATTTATAGGAGATTCTCTAAATGACAAAATTACAGTGGAAGGGGAACAGATTGGGGTCGGGGGAGAGCATGGCTATAAAGGAAGGACACTGGGAGTTTTAGGAGTAACGGTTCTGTATCCTGCTTGTGGCGGTGGTCACATAAATCCACATATGTTACAATTCATAGAAATGTACATTCACGGCAAATAGAAGTTAATTTCACTGTATGATAATTTTTAAAACCAAAAAAAAAAAAGATGAAAGTGTTAAACAGTGTATTAGACACAGCTGAAAAAAGACTTAGTGAAGGAATTATCCAGAACGAAGCCCAGAGAAAAGACACGAAAATACGAAAGTCTAATGAGGCTTAAGTGGAGATTGAAGGAGGATAACAGAAGGAATGGGGAAGGTGAAATAGTCAAAGAGACAACGGTTTTTAAAAAACTCAAGATAAATTTTAAAATAAGCTCTCAACTGATCCATCGCAGTAAAACTTCAACACAGCAAATTTTAAAAGTATTCAAAAAGATCGTTTACAAAAGAATAGTAACTATATTAATTGCTGTCTTTTCAACAGCAAAAATGGAAGCCAAAGTGAGTATAAAGTGCATAATAGCCCCCAAAGATGTCAATATTTGAATCCCCAGAAGCTTCGAACGTGTAACCTACATGGTAAAAGGGAGGACCTTTTTTTTTTTTTTGGTGAAGAAGGTTGGCCCTGAGCTAACAGCTGTTGCCAGTCTTCCTCTTTTTGCTTGAGGAAGATTGGCCCTGAGCTAAATCTGTGCCAATCTTCCTCTATTTTCTTTGAGGGACGCCACCACAGTGTGGGTTGATGAGCGGTGTGTAGGTCCGCACCCAAGATCCGAACCGGCAAACCCTGGGCCACCATAGTGGAGCATGTGAAGTTAACCACCACACCACCAGGCCAGTCCCAAAAGGGACTTTTTAGATGTGAATAAAGATCTTGCAATGAGGGTGTTATCCTGGATTATTTTGTGGAGTCCAGTGTATTCAAAAATGTCCTTATGAGAGGGAGGCAGAGAGAGCTCTGACTCCAGAAGAGACGGAGGCAGAGATTGTGCGATGCGGCCATGAGTCAAGGGATACCGGCAGCCTCTAGCAGCCAGGACCAACCTCCAGGACTGTAAGGGAATACCTGTGTGCTGTTTCAAGCCACTGAGATAGCTTGTTACAGCGGCAGCGGTAAGCTAAGCAAATGTCTTCACTGTATCGAGAGAACGTAACTGTCAAACCTGGAATTCTACTTCCGGAGAAATCATGTTTCAAGGGCATGCACCACGTAAAGGCATTTTCAGCTCATCAAAAACTGGGCGAACTTAAAACCATGATACTTCACTAAAGGATGAACTTTAAACAGAAGAAGAATTTTTCCAGAAGTAAGGTTTGAGCGACCGTGAGATATGCTAAGGGAACATCCCGATAAATATGTGGGTAAATTTAAACGAATATTGACATACGGCAGCAACGCCTAATTTTTTTGGAGGTGAAGGGACAAAATAAAACTAAAATAATGCACAACACCACAACACGAATTGGGAGACGTAATTAAAACGAAAACGAGTGAATCCTTATGTGATTTGGGGGGAAGATAAAGATATCGATTACTTTTAAACTTTATTAATTTAAGCATGCATGTTGAAATAGCTTGCATAAACCATAAAAGAAAATTTACAGAGTGCATAACTTCCAACTAAGTAGGAGGATGGAAAAATAGAGTGAGAAAAAAAAACACAAAAACATAAATCCAAAAGAATATAAGAAAAGAAGAAAGTAGAAACAAAATTAGAACAAATTACGAGCACGTGGTAAGACGGTAGAAATAAACACAAATATATCAGATATGATAATATATGTAAATAGGCTAAACTTTCCATTTAAAATCAAACTAGATGGAAAATACACATGCTGCTTAACAGAGTTTGTCCCAAAATGTGAGGACGCAGAAAGACTGTAAATCGAAGGATAGAAAAACATACACCAGGCAATATAGACTAGAAAAAGATGGTATAGCAATATTAACATTAAACGTAACAGACTTTAAAGCAAAAGGAGTTACAGAGAGAACAGGACCTTTACACAAGCAATGGTGAAGATTTAATTCACGGGAGTATAGAATGATTCTAAAAGTTCATACAGCCAGTAGCACAGCTTCAAAATATAAAACAAAAATTAACAGAATTTAGGGGGAAATCGATAAGTCAACCAGTCAGAGATTTTAATGTATGTCTCCCAGTAGGTAGTAAATTCAGAAGAGAAAAATCAGTTGAATACAGAAAAATAGAAGAGTAAATCAAAATCTTTATCTAATAGATGTTTGTAAACTGTTGTGCTTAGCAATAGAAAAAATGTACATTCTTTACAGACACACGTGGGACATTTACAGAAGTCCATCGCGCCCTGCACCATAAAGCCAGCCTCACCCGATCTGGGGCCGACAGACCACATTCTCTGACCTCAATGCACATTTTAGAAACCAGTAGCAAAAAGATAACCAGAAAAAAAACAAGTGTTTGCAAATTACAAAACATGCACCTGAAGGACTCATAGGTCGAGGGAAAAATCATAGTGGAATTTTAAAAGTTTAAAATTTAAAATTTGGTACCAGGTGATTCAAAAAAGGATTCCAAGTCACAGATACAGCATGTTATGGACGAAATGTTCGTGTCTCTCCCGAATTCATATATTGAGGACCTAACTCCCAGAGTGATGGTATTTGAAGATGGGCCTTGGAGAGGTAATTAGGGTTACTTGAGGTCATGAGGGTGGAGCCCCGTGACAGGATTAGTGCCCTCAGAAGAAGAGGAAGAGACCAGAGCTCCATCTCTCTCCACCACGTGAGGACACAAGAAGCAGACGGCCACCTACAAGCCAGGAAGAGAGCTCTCGCCAGGATTCAAATTGGCTAGGACCTACATCTTGGACTTCTCAGCCTCCAGAACTGTGAGAAATAAATTCCCATGGTCTAAGCCACCTCATCTACGGTATTTTGTCATAGCAGTCTGAGTTGACTAAGACACAGTACCTGCTATATTTAGAGTCCTAAATATTTAATAATGTCATATCCAGATTGAGTTTATCCCAGGAATGCAAGATTGGTTTGGAAAAATCTATTAATGTAATTCATCACAACAACAGATTAAAGGAGAAATACCAAATAATTGTCTTAATAAACCCAAAAGATAGGAACTCAATGAAAGTCAATATCCAATCATAGTTTTAAATGATCTCAGCAAAATTAGAATAGAAGAGAACTTCTGGGGCCAGCTCTGTGGCCAGGTGGTTAAGTTCATGCGCTCTGCTTCTGCGGCCCAGTGTTTCACTGGTTTGGAGCCTGGGCACGGACATGGCATTGCTCATCAGGCCACGCTTAGGCAGCGTCTCACATAACAGAATTAGAAGCATCTACAACTAGAATATACAACTGTGTGCTGGGGGGCTTTGGGGAGAACAAGAAGGGAAAAAAAGATTGGCAACAGATGTTAGCTCAGGGCCAATCTTTAAAAAGAAGAGAACTTCTTTAATCTGATAAAGAACATCTACTGAAATACCTACACAAGTCAGCATACTTAGTGGAGAAACGTTGAAAGAATTTCTAAGATCAAGTGTCAGACACTTAGATAAGATCAAACTAGGGGGCATGACCTATGCAATAAGACGTGAAAAAGAAACATGACGGAAGAAAAGTAGAGAGAAAACTCTTTTTAGCTGCGGATGAAAAACTGTCTGCATAGAAAACTCAAAATAACTTGTGGAAAAATATAAAATAAGAGAGTTAAATAAGGTGAGTGGATACAAAACCAATATAAAAAATTCAACTGCATTTCTATAACACAGCAATACTTAGTCAGAAAACACAAGTTTTATAAAGATGCCATTGATAATAGCAATGGAAACAAACAAACAAAAATAATATATACATATACATAAATAACTAGGGGTAAATCTAAAAAAAAGTAGAATATTTTGGGATAAAAGACTCAATGTCAGAAAGATGTTGGTTCGCCCCAAACGGTATATGGAATCAAGGCAGTTCCAGTAAACACACACACAAATGATGCCCCAATTTTCCTTTAATGTATTTCAGCGAAGTTTGACCATTTTTACTGTAAAGGAGTATTACACACTTGTCCTGGGACCTTGGACAAGGGCTGAGTTTCGTCATCTGAAAAATAAAAGAATGAAACAGATGGTCCCAAAAGTCCATTCCTGCTCCGAAATCCTAAAATCTCTGGGGCTTTCTGGAGGGGGGCAGATAACGTACATCTGACGCTTCCCCATGGCCCCTCCTCTGCGGCCCCCCTGAGGGAAAAGCAATGATAAACCAGAACAGGAACCGGTCCAAGCCTCCACCCCACAACCTTGACTTCCAACAGGAGGGAACCGCAGAGCAAATCGTGACACGTCCCAAGCATTATGTAATCACTGTAAACGGCTTTCAGAGGATTACGTAAACACGGAAAATATTCCTGCCACGTTAAGTGGGAAAAAATTGCACGTATGCTATAATTACGGTTCTAAATGCAAAGGTAAGATTCCGGATGCAAGGCGGCCCAAATTGTAAGTTTCACCTGAGGACCTGTTTCGTTTAGTCTGCATTTTATTTTCAATTCTAAGGGTTGGCTGCCATTTAAGAGCTCAGGATTTCCCATAAATACCCAGATTTCTAGTTTCTCTTAAAAAGGTAAAGATCGACCAACACCGGGCTGAGTTCCCACGTGGAGCTGCGATGGGGCTGCCCCCTCGAAAGGGTGTCACACTGTCCTGCTGGTCAAGTCCCCACCTGTCCTGCTTCTCTCATTCTGTGTGAGTGTGTGACACCCGATGGTGATGCTGTCTCAACACCTCCATGTTTCATACACGCTCTTCCACTTATCTGAAATGCCTTTCCATCATTCTCACCTGGAAAACTCTCAGCTGTTCTCGAAGCCTCCACACAAGCGTCGTTTCTCCCAGGACATCCTGAACCATCCAGAATGGACCATCCTCTTTGGTGGTTTGTTCCCTATCCTGGACCAAGCTGTCACCCCAGAATAGGGACCACATTTTATGCCTCCTGGAAGCCCCAGCCTGTGACACCCAGCCGAGCACAGAGCTGACAGGGACTGAAGAGGAGCGGGCAGGTGAATACGAAATTAATAGTGTCAGATGGAAGATGGTACCAGGACGGCCTGTGCTTTCTCTGTAAACACACCCTCCTACCCTGCCATTGCTGCTGGTGTAACACCTCCCAGGGCAAGCACAGGGTCTGGCATCTGAGGGCACGCTGGACCCCTGCCTGCCTGGGAGGGGGTGGCACGCTCTCCCAAGGCTGGGGTTGGTCAAGGGCGCGGCAACGGCCACTCACCTTCCTGGGCCTGGGAGTAGATTGTTTGAAGTGGCTGAGGAACTTAAAGATGAGGGACAAGCAAGAGCATCAGCAAGCGCTCCTGTTTTCCCTCCTGACTCCTCCACAGGAAGCCGTTATCTGCCTGCTGGGCTCCAGGCTGGGAGCACAGGGCATTTCAGGCCGAGGGTTCGGGGGGTCCAGGAGCATCTCCACAGGCGCGTGCGTCTGGGAGCTCAGGGACACTCAGCCCTCCTGACCTGCTCCTGGGAATGTCACCAGATCCTGGTCTGTCTGTCTGTCGGCCGCTTGCCCAGCCCCCAGGCCACAGGCCAGGTTGATCCTCCCGGAGCACTTCCTTCGCCTCCCTGGCACGTCCCTTCCTCATGGCTGCTTGCTTCTTGTCTGTCTCCCCCAGAAGTAAAGATCCAGGGCCTGGGCTGAGTCTGTCCGGTTCAGAGCTGTGTCTCCAGCATCCACGGCCACAAATGTTTGTTGAATGGCTGAATGAATGTATGAGGACCAGAAACACAGGGAGGGAGTGAGGGCCATGGTTCTGGTGGAAGGTTCTAGATGAACACTAGGGGGGCTGACCCTAGAAAGCCTCAAGGTCAGCTTTTCATGTCCCAGGCTGGGGCCACACAGAAGTCAGTCGATGCCAGGCACCTGAGGCTGACCGCAAGAGGCCACCACGGCCCAGACACCTCAAGTCATGACCTCGGTTTGGTCCCATGCATTCCTGAGATGGGCCAGCTCCAGCCCCAAGCCAGGCCCTGCCCCCAGGTAGCCCCAACCCTGTCCATGTCACATTCTCACCGGCAGTGGAGGAGGGTCCCACTTCAGCACATCCTCATCCTCGTCGGCACTTGCAACTATCTGTCTTTATGACTGCAGCCATCCTGGTGGGCAGGAACGGGTCCCCTGTGTTTCTGCTCGGCCCTCCCCTGATGGCTAATGGGACTACAGAGCTCAAAAGCAACACGAAGCGCTCAGCCCGGGCCCTCCCCACATCTGAGTAAGCAGGCACGGGTCTGAGAGCTTCTGCTGGGGCTGAGACACCTGTCTCCGGAAGCAATCTGCATACTTTGCCTTGACAAAGTCAGGAAAGCCCTACGTGGTGCCCAGCCGCCCTTACTAGCAGGACTCAGGAACCAGAGGGCTAATTCCACCTGCACAGCCGCGGTCGGTCCCGTGTGCTCCAGCTGGAGCTTCCTGGAGGCAGCCGTCCGCCTGGTCCTCAAGGTTCCCCGGGCTCGGTGGTAATGATGGAAGATCTGCACGGGGAGAAGAGGCGGCCCCACCCACAGAAACAGCGGGCCAGGCCGACTCTGGGCACCGAGTGGACCAAAGGACTGCATTCTGCACTCACCAGCGGGGTGGAGGTTGGGAAGCTGGTGTCCACGACCGTCAGCCCAGGACGGCCCTGGGAGCACCCGAAGTGGGGAAGCCGAGACGGCAGGAAGGCTCGCCTCGTCCCCCTCTGCCGCTCGTGCCCTCCCAGGGCCGTCCTGGGGCAACCACGCCGCAACTGCTTAAGGGAGAAAATGAACAATTTTTCCATTGTCTGTTAAGGAATTTTCTTAAAAAATCAGTCGAGGGCTTGGTGCTTTCATCTTCGCTCCCGGCTGGCTGGCTGGCTGGCTTGGGCAGCTGCTCTGTTCCTTGCCAATGGGGGCTTGGGGTTTCCAGCAAAATCCCCCGGAGAGCCTTTTGATGCGACTCACAAACTCCTCTTTACTAGAGATAGCTTACGCTAATTCTGATGACGTGCTATGAAAATAGGTCTAATTAGAGGCTCGCAGATTTGAATCAACTCTGCGAAGTCCTGTAAGCTTGATGTTCTAAACGACGGACTGCTTTTCACATAAAGGATGCAAATTTAATGATTCTTGCCCTCCCACTCAAAACGCAGTTTGAACTTTTGTTTCTTTTGAGGTTTTTTTTCCCCCAAACATGTTTAGCCTTATTCTGCACTCTCGTTTTTATTTAAAAGACAGCAATGCTGATCGTGACATTTTCCATCCTACAGCAGACGGAATTGCCCCACAAGAGCACCAACAGCAGGGCCCCAGCACGTCAACAGCTACCCTGGGACAAGTGTGTGTGTTCGGTTGACCTGATCCCTAAGGAGCCAGAACTGGGTGAAGCTCTGTGCAAACTCTGGCAGAAACACAGCAAGCAAGAGCCACACGTTTCTCGACTGTTAAGTGCCAGGAGCCTAGGCCCTGGGACTTCGGGATGGCTGAGTTTGTCCTTGTCTGCAAGAAATTAACAATCTAGGAGGGAAGATCCCTAAGGAAATCAGCAAGGGCCCCTGCTATCAGAGCTACCACCGCCCCTTACATAGTACATGCCCGGTGTCATGGTGGCATTGACTGCAGTGGACAGGGCAGGGGATGGGAGGTCCAGAAAAGTTTTTCCAAGACAGAGAAGGGCCAACTGTCTGTCTCTCCACTGGAGGTGTGCTCCTGTGGGCTGAGCTTTCCTAGTTTGTTTTGCTTTGTTGTTTTGGCCTCTGTATTCCTGGGGTCTGGAACAGTGCCCAGCGTCTTTTACATGATACGTAGATGAATGAATGAACGCATGAGAGTTTTCCACCAAAAAAAACCAACAAGCAAAGAAGGAGGAGAACCCAGCAGACAGAGGGGGCTGCAGTGCTGGGACGAAGACCAGGCATGGATGGGATGGAGGGGCCAGCTCAGAGGTGGGGGGCCCCAGACGGGGCTGGGAGGCAGGGCTCTGCGCTCAGAACGGGGGTCCTGAGCTGAGGATCTTCCTCTGCTCCTACGCGGCCACTTGTTTTCAAACCTATTTTTAGCCGTGGAATGGTCTTCGGTCAAAATCTTCCCAAGGACACAAACAACGACAACAGAATAGATAAGGTAAACGTCATCACAATGCAAACAGTGGTGCTTCCAGAAAGGAAAAAAGACAACCCACAGAATGGGAGAAAATATTTGCAAATCATATGTCTGATCAAGGACTCACGTCTGGAATATATTACAACTCAGTAATAAAAAGACAACCTAATTTAAAAATCGCTAAAGGATCTGAATAGACGCGTCTCCGAAGGAGATGCACAAATGGCCAATGAGCCCGTGAAAGGATGCTGGGTGGTACTCTGTGGGCCTCAAAGGCCTCGGTCAAATCCGATTGGAAAGTTCAGAGCCACATTCACAAGTTCGTGCCGGCAGGATCAGCTCAGGAAGGGGGCGGGGGTAGAGATTCGTCTCCAGCCCTAAGGCAGTCGAATTATGCGAGAATTGGGTCCCCGGAAGCATCATCGGCTGTCAAACACATAGCAGACCCCGAGTGTCACACTGCCCCCACCTCACTGCCGCCCTACACAGGACAACTGAGAGACTCCAGGGGGTCCCGGGGCTCTGAGAAGTGACCCTCATTGTGACCCAGGGATTTACTGACACCCCAAAGCAACCAGAACAGACACCCCAGAGTGCCAGCCCCCATCATAGGTGAAGGGGCTTCCGGTCTGCTGTTGCAAGGTGGAGCAGAGCAATTCAGGCCACTTCCTCGTTTCTGGAACCTTCTCCAGGGCTGCCACTTCCTCTGTCATTGATCTGTGCCTGGTTGACCGCCGCCTGGGAGGGTAACACGCACGAGGGCAGCACACAGGCGGGGACCACCGGAAGGCAGCTGAGAGTGTGCGAGTCCAGCACTTTCCACGGGATTTTCTGTACACGCTCCACCTTTTTAAAGGCAGGTGTGACTGAATATGCTTAGAAAACACCGTACATGTCTGCTATTTCCCAATAAAATTGGGAGGAAGAAAAGAAAACATGAATCTCTCTTTGGTCCCTTTTATTTAAACAGGGGTTTTTTTGGTCACAAGTCTATACAGATGCCTGAATATGCAAAACCGCGTCGGGTTTTTCCGAGAGAAGGGTTTGCACTCCTTCACGAACTCACTTTTCAGAGGAACCTTTGTCTCAACGCACCGGAAGGGACTCGCGTGCGTGACAGACACACCAGGAAATCTTGACCCAGCCCCACCTCTCCGTCTTGCCCCTGGGGAAACCGAGGTAAGAGGTAGATGGCTGATGAAGGTTGTGCAGAGAGCCAGGACTAAGGCCCCGGCTCCCTGGTGTCCAGCACCCACTTCTTCCCCCAGGGTCACTATGTCAGGATCAGGGCCCAAAATGGAGATGGGGGCCCCTCGTTCAGCACGATTAAGAATTTCCAGACGGCAACGGCCGAGCATTGAGCCAAGCGCAGGCCCCTCTGAGCGTGGGGCCCTGTGGGACTCAAGCATCACTTGTCCAAGAAGCCGGCCATGCTCTCTCTGCAGCCCAGGGGGGCGAGGCTGACCCAAAGCCAAAAGACTCCGGGTCTGCCCTCACCAGCCCAGTGACCTTGGGCTGTCCCGCAGCCTCTCTGAGCCTTACTCTCCACTCCCTGAAAGTGGGTTCACAATGCCACTTTTCTCACTGCTGTGGAGTAATGATGGCATGAGGTTGCAAGCAGAAATTGGCTCCAAGAGGTGCAGAGCAAGGCCACCACGACCCCAGCCTGTGGCTGTAGCCAGCTCCCGCAGGAGCAGCCTCGCTGGGAGGGCCACAAACACAGGAGCTGAGGCTGGATTCCAGGGCCACTGCGCCAAGGCCTCCCTCCTTCCTCTGTACCGGGGGGTTTAATTTCCCACCATACTCAATGCCCTTAGGCCCTAACAGAGTTAAATAAGGAAAGACACAGTGCACCATGGCTGGGGCGCGGTCAGCTGACCGCACGTCAGCTCTCGTGGCTGGTACCACTTATTATTTATGAGGTGTTTATTTAGGGCATTATTCAGAAATAGTTACATAGTATAATATTTTTCATTATTTGCACATTTATCACAACTCCACTGCTTTCTCACTGTAAATTTGAAGTTAAGTTCCTTAACCTCACTGTGCCTCAGTTTCCCCATCTGTAAAATGTAGATACGTCAAGGATCCAACTCAGAGGGTTGTCAAGTGGATTAAATTAGTTAATACAACAAAAATGCTTAAGAGAACACCTGGCGAGGCCGGCCCGGTGGCACAGTGGTTAAGTGCGCACGTTCCGCTTCAGCAGCCTGGGGTTTGCTAGTTCGGATTCTGGATGTGGACATGGCACCGACTGGCATGCCATGCTGTGGTAGGCGTCCCACATATAAAGTAGAGGAAGATGCACACAGATGTTAGCTCAGTGCCAGTCTTCCTCAGCAAAAAAAAAGAGGAGGATTGGCAGTATTTAGCTCAGGGCTAATCTTCCTCACAAAAAAAAAAAAAAGAAGAGAGAGCACCTGGCATAAAGCACATGTTGCATGAATGTTAGCTTCTTCTCAGGGGCTCTGTAGGGATAAAGCCTGGTGCTGGAACTGTTACGGTCTTTGCTTGTTCACTGGCTTGGTCCCCGTGGAACTTGTCATTCCTTGGGAATTCTGGGGAGCAAACTGTGACATACTAATGGGTTCGTCTCTGAGTTATTCTGACCAGTTGTCTTCTTTGGGGTCATCCAGGTGGGGTGCACGGTTTGACGGGTGGAGAGAGAGACACCCCCAATGGTCGGTTGGACCATTTTCATGTAGAGCTTTCTCGTCTTGTCTGGCGGGTTAGTGCAAGCCCGTCGCTGCCCCCTCTCGTGGGCTCGTCCCTGGATGTGGTTTAGACATCGTAACCTCGGCTCACATCAGAAGCGGCTAGGGCCACCTGGGCACCTTCCTGTCTTTGTCAAATGACCCACGCAAAACCAAGCACTTTCCTCCTCCATTCTCTTTCCGGCTTTCCCTCTAATTTTCTTTCTGCCTCCGCCTCCCCACAGCCTCTTCTACCAAGACATCTGTCGGTCTGTCTGTCCTACCATCTAAGTTTGAGGATGCTTTCGTCTTCAAATCACGCGACAAGAGGAAAGGTTTTCTAAAGCGACGTAGGTGGTGTCGCAAAAAGAGCGCGAATTTCTAAAAAATGGTGTCTCCGCCCCTCACGCATCCCCCCACATCCCGGACCCCGGCTGAGCCAGCTCGGGGCTCTCCCTCCCTCCCGCGTCCCTCTCCGATCAGCCTGAGTCCCTGGGAAGGAAAATCCACTACTCAGGGAGTGAGGAGGGCAATCAGGAACGTGCCCATTTATATGAAAAACCGAACAGAAAAAGACAGTCCAGTCCTCGAGCGCCTTAATGAAGTATGGAAGGGCCGGCAGAGTTGGTAGGTCGTTGGCACATCTATAGGCTCATTTTTAAGCCTGCTGAGATGTCTGGTCAAAAATTATCAACCTGAGCAGGAAGGGGCTGCAGGCCTTTTTTGGAGGGCCACGCGGACGCACAAAGGAGAAATGAAGGCACACAAGCAGCCCGAGTCACCCAGGGTTGGGGTCCAATGGGACCAGTGTCTGAGATGGGCTGGGCAGGCTCTGCTGGGTCCCCTTAAAGCCACGCCCCACTCAATAGGGTCCCCCCACTACTGTCCCTGTTCTTAGGGACCTGCCCTACGCTCCCCCGAAGCGTCATCCCCCTCCCCCAGCCCCCAGCAACCACACATCCACTTCCCGTCTCCAGGATTTGCCAGTTCTGGGCATTTCGTCTCACTGGACTCATGCAATAGGTGGTGTTCCGAGTCTGGCTTCTTTCTCCGAGCATCATGTTTCTGAGGTGCATCCACGTTGTAACGTGTGTCAGAGCTTCACCCCTTTTTATGGCTGAATAATATTCCATTGTATGGACAGACCACAATCTGTCTATCTGTTCATCCGGGGATGGACATTTGGGTTGTTTCCACCATTTTGGCCTGTTGTGAGTAACGCTGTGTAAGCAGGCATGAACAGGTCTGCACGGGGACACCCGTTTCCAGATCTTTGGGTACATACTGAGGAGTGGAATTGCTGGGTCACGTGGTAACCATGTCTGGCTCTGTTTCCTTTTGATTTTTCCTCTCCTTTGGCTCCAGTTTCCCAAAATGTCCAGATGTTTCTTCTCCCACGAGGTCACCTTGACAGTGCCTTCACTGGGGGCTGGCCGCGTCCTTGGGAGCTCTTTGGGAGGCCCCACCTAGAGCCTGAGGATGCTGGAGACACCATTCCAAAAAAGGTAGCCCCGGATGCTTCCTGTGTGTGCGGCGGGGCTGCAGGCAGGGTGCCCTTCATCAGTGCTGTCCTCCCTCTGGTCCCCTCGCCTTTCACTGTCACACGCCTGGGGGGTCAGGTCAGGCCCAGGGAGGGTCTGTGTCCTCACAGGATGCTCTGCCTTCATGGATCATGACCCAAGACAGTGGCCACCTCCGTCCATTCAGGGCCTCTTGTAACACCCCTCTGAGCCAAGAGGAGTTTGCTCCACGGGGAATGTCCTCAGACCTCCAGTGTGTCCCTTCGGAGAGCTGTCTACTCACTGACTTGGTTATCTGGGACAAAAAGAGGACTCAGGACATCAAAAGGCCTGGGATACATGAGCCCGACCACGTTATTCCTCCAAAGGATGAAACCTCTGCTGACAACGAGCTCAGTGACAACGGGAAAGAAAGTGGGGGTCAGCCAAGGGCACCGAGAAGCCCTGCCCTCCACGGTGCCCAGTGGCTCCCGGAGTAGCCGGAAGAGGGAAGCCAGAGAGATATCACGCTTAATGTCCACCTGTGGGCACACCACCCACACCGGCAGGAGGATTGGAAATGAAAATGAAGTTAGAAAGCATCCAGAACGGGGCCTGGCATTCAGAGCAGACTCCAGGCTGCAGGTTTGGACAAATGACCCACCCTGCCCTGGCCGGAGGGTCGGAGAAGAGGGGATCGGCCACCGGTGCTCGAAAAACAGTCTAAGAGGACAAAATAAGCTAGAAACTGCAGGAAATATCACCTTCATCAGAAGCCGGTGTTTATTGAACGCTTACTCTGCGCGTGCAAGACACCAGGCTGAGAACACGACCCACGTTGTATCGTTACATTTCCTCAGCGGCCCTGGAGGCACGTAGATTATTGTCCCTATTTTACAGGTGAAGAAACTGAGGCTCCAAGAAGGTAATAAGCCCCTTTCCCTAGGCCACGCAGAGCCCACATGCTGATCCAGCAGGCCACACTGCCAGCCTGTGGTCGGAAGTGACCATCGGGATCCGTGGTAATTGGTGTTTGGTGACCACCTGGACAAGCCCAACTCAGTCATCTGAAGGGCTGGTTGGGATCACAGATCTTTGTAAAGATGGTAATAAGAATATAAGAAGAAGAAACTCTGAGTTTCATTTTGGAGGGGTCTTGGGAGATGGAGCTGCTCACACTGGTCTCCTGATCCCCATCGGTAGTTTGCAGCAAGGCGACATGTGGCTGGAGGAAGAAGGCACCCTTATTTGCCAAATATCCAGAGCCTGGAGGGTGGGGTCCGGCCTCACGGCTCTGGGAAAGTCTCTTGTTATCCCATCGAAGCCTCCGCTTCCTTCTCTGCACAAACACCTCCAGTGATTTGGATGGTGGCCCTCAAAATGGTACCTCCACGTCCTAACCCCTGACCCTGTGGACGTGACCTCATTCGGAGAAAGAGTCTTTGCAGATGAAATTAAGTGAAGCATCTTGAGATAAGATCATCCTGGATTAACAGGACGGGCCCTCAATCTAATGATACGGGTCCTTGTAAGAAGAGGAGAAACACAGAGACAAGGGAGGACCCTGGGAAGATGGGGGCCACCAAGAAGGAAGGGATGTCTCTACCAGCCAAGGAACGTCAAGGATTGGGGCCGCCACCGGAAGCTCGGGAAGAGGCCTGGTCCAGATTCTGCCCGGGAGCATCCCGAGGGAGCCAGCCCCGCCCACACTGGACTTGGGGCCTCCAGGACTGTGCTAGAATAAGCTGCTGTGCTAAGCTACTGATTCGGTGGTATTTGTTACAGCAGCCACAGGAAGCTAATACACTCTCTGTGACGCAAAAACACGCACCTCACACAACACAGACCCGCACAGGAGCAGACATGGGGCCGGTGTCTGCGAGGGTCAACTGGCCCAGTCGTTTCGTAGGTTACTTGGCCGTCTGTCCCAAGCCTTCAAAATGTGCACAGCTTCCCTTTGACCCAGAATTTCCCCTTCTAGGAATTTATCCCAGGGAACAAGTGTGCAAACACGTATGATGTACAAGATCACCGTCAAATGACTTTAAAATAGAAAACAACAAAACCTCTTAAATATATTAGATATGCTGCAATGTATCCACTCAAAGAAAATCTAGGAATCCATTTAAATCCATCAGATGGATAGACGTTTGACGTGGAAAGATTCACAGTATGTTTTTAAGTGAACGTGTGATTCCAACGCTATGATGTTCTGGAAAAGGCAAAACTGTGGAGATGGTAAAAACATCAGTGGCTGCCAGCGGGTGGAGCCTGCGGAGGGAGAGAGGAAAGGCGGAGCAGAGCAGGTCTTTAGGACCATGAAACTATTCTGTAGGGTCGGTAATGATGGACACATGACATCACGCATTTGTCCACACCCACAGAACGCACAGCACCAAGAGGGAGCCCCGAGGTAACCTATGGACTCTAGTTAATGATAACGTATCAGTATTGGTTCCTTAACTGTGACAGAGGTACCACCCCATGCAAGACGTTTATAATCTGGGGAGCTGGGGGGCAGGGAGGGGGGGGTATATGGGAACTCTGTACAATCTGCTTGATTTTTTGTAAATTTAAAATGTTCTAAAAAATAAAGCCTATTAATTTTTTTTTAAATGCAGCTTGCAAAACAGTTCATATAGAATTATCCCACTTTTGGAAAGAAATACTGGTCCCCACATCATGTCAACGTCACCCCGCTCTGAGCACTGGGATGGCAGACAGCTGTGTCATTCTGCTCAATTTTTTTTTCTTGTCTTTTGAGACAAATAGGGACTTCTTGGGCATCAATTTTATTTTGATGGATTTTGTAAAATGTTTCGTTTTATGGCTGATCCAGCGCACACAGGCACGTAATTTGATGAATCAGACGCTTTGACTGATGTGAGTTTTTTAAAAACAAGAAGGAAAGTGGCCACATGAGTGGCCCACCAAGAAAAGGACTCACACCCTGGAGTCGGGTGGACCCCGGACCCCAAGCTGTGGCCCAGGCAGAGTTGCTCCCGGCTACCGTGCCCCCGTCTCCCTGGCCTGAGGCTTCTACAGGGGGTCTGTGTTGTCCTTGGAGGTGACAAGTATGTCCGCCTGTCCCTGTCTGTCTGTGGGTCCTGCAACTTGTGTTTCTTCCTCCCCCTCCTCAAGGGCCTTCAACACACTTGGAGCACAGCCCGCAGCCCCAGAGATGGCCGTGTGTCCTCGTGGCAGATCCAGCCCCATCACGTACCCACCTCTACTCGGCCATCATGGGTCCCAACCGGTCACCACGTCACAAATACACCACAGAAAGAGAAGCCCAGCGGCATGAACAAGGCCCACCGCTGACACACTCAGCTTAGAACGGTGGGCTCGAGTCCCACTGCCAAAGCTTTCCAGCATGGCGGGCGGTGCCCAATGGCAGAGGGGTCTGCACATTGGCTGAGAAAAAACAAGAGACTCTGACAGAGGAAAAGAGATTGCATTCACACACTATAGATGGATAGACGTGTGTGTGCACATACAATACGTTCCATAGATGTGTGTGTGTGTGTTTTTTTGGAAGAATATTTCGGGGACATCTGGTGATGGATGGTGCAGCTGCACCCACTTCTCCACCATGAGGAGAGGATTGAAGATGGACATAGGGGAGACGCTTCATGAATTACTTTTTTAGTTATACGAAACTTAGTTAATAATTCCTTCTGATTCTTCAGGGGCAGTTTTGCCTCCCAGGGGACATTTGGCAAGATCTGGAGACATCTTTGGTTGTTACACCTGGATTGGAGTGGGGGAGCTGGTGGCATCTGGTGAGTGGAGGCAGGGATGCTGGCAAGCCTCCCCCGACCACAGAGATGTCATCGTCCTCATTTCTGTGGTCCCAGCGTGAGAGGATCCGCTTGCCTTTAATGTTTCACTCAGGCCCTTACACCACACGCCGTGCTTCCTCCAGGCTCTCCGCGCTGTGCTCCTGCGTCCTTCTGCGCCCCCCTTCCAAAAGGCAGGCCTGTGCGCTGGCTGCCTCTCCAAGACCTTTCACGGCCCCTTTTCCCGCCTGTTCCCGAGAGAGCAGGTACAAAGGCCCATCCTCCCAACCCTCCTGCCCCCAGGTGTGGCCGCGGGAACCGCTTGCAACCAAAGCAACAAGGTGGACGCCATTGGCTGGGATTTCTGGGAAAGCGTGGACAAAAGATATGCCCTGGTGCCCCTCGGCCTTGATCACCTCTTCCTTCTTCTCGCCTGGAGTCAGGACCCGAGATGGAGGGAGAGTTGTCATCCTGTAGCCCGACGGGGGCGCTCACTCCAGAATCGCCTTGCACACCATCCATAAGCCAAGGGTTCCCACTCTCTGCCTCCACCCCAGCCCGCCCTGCACACCTGCCTGGACAGCATCGCCCCTGCGTGGCCCGCGGACGGACCTCTCAAAGGTGAAGACTGAGACTGAGCTTCCTATCTCCCTGCAGATCTGCCCTCCCCACGGTCGCCGCCGACTCAGCTGACGGTGCCATCCGCACTCTCCCTGCGGCCCGGGAGAAATGCCCTGGGGTTGTCTGCAACTTCTCTCTTTCTCTCATGCCCCGCGTGCAATCCTTGCCAAACCCTGTCCGTGCCCAGCACGTGGTGAGAACTCAAGAAATATGTGCGGAATGAATGAATGAATGAGTAAGAAGTGTCTGATCCTCGATGACGCCGTGGGGCTCCTGCAAGCCCTAAACAGCCTCTCCTGGTCTGGCCCTTATTGCCCGAGAGAAATGAGTGGGTTCGTGGCACTGGGCCCCACGTTGGTTCCTGCACATGGAAAGACTATTCAGACACAGTCAGCATCCACAAAGGACTCAGTCTAGTGAGGGAGACAGACAACGAAAAAGAGAACTGTGAACAGAGCAGAACCCGAAGTGAGAGGCACACCGAGTTACGGGGTCCTCTCCTGTCCATGTTCCACCGAACACGAACCCCCACCGGCCTCCCCGTCTGGGACCCTGCTGGGACCCCCATCCCTCCACCTTCGCCCCCCAACATCCTTTCTCTTGGGCCTACTGTCCACTACGGCTCCCCTCAGGCCCTTCCTCCTGACCACATAGGCCCCCTGAACCTTCTGTGATGAACTGTGACAGTGTCTGTAGCCAACAGCACAACATTGGTGCTGGGTGATGCTGTGTTGTGCGTCTGTCTTGTCTTCAAGGATGGTCACAAGCTGCTTGGAGGTAGGGACCCCCCCCCCAGCCCCTCTGGAGTTCCCACAGTGCTTGGGGCAGGCTGGGCACATTCCCCCAGGAGACCCCTCGTTCAGTGAGACTTTCTGATGCAAAGACAGAGGACAAGAACTATGGGGTTTGGACACTAGGCTGGCTAAAAGTTTAACATATAGATAAGCCATGCTGCTCATTTCAAGTTCTAGAAGCTTCTGGAAAGCTGGAGCCTCTGATTCCAGCATCTCTGCAGCACCTGGTGCTACAGGCTAAAGCTTTCCGGTTTCAACGGAGAACCCGCCAGAGTGGCTCACAGGCAAAGCGGGAGGCCGCGTGCAGGGCGGCCCAGGCACCAGCCAGGCAGGTGGCCAGCTGAGGGACATACAGCTATGCTCAGCCTTTCTGCGACTTGGTTTCCTTGTCTGCAACCCCTAGATGAGCCCACCCGACGGGTGTGGATGGAACTGTGTTCTGTTGAAGTCATGATCCCTGGAACCTGTGACTGTGACCTTACATGAAATAGGGTCTTGGCAGATGGAACCAAGAAGAAGTCACACGGGCTTAGGGTGGACCCTAACTCCAATGACTGGAGTCCCTGTAAGGAGAGGGAAACGTGGACAGACACACAGACACACACAGAGGGACGACAGCCACGTGAGGACAGAGGCAGAGATGGCAGCGATGCAGCCACAAGCCAAGGATCACCAAGGACTTCCGGCAAGCCCAGAAGCTGGAGGAGGCAGGAAGGACCCTCCCCTGGAACCGTCAGAGGGCGCGTGGCCCTGTGACTCTTTGATTTTGGTCTCTGGCCTCTAGAACTGGGAGAGAATCGATTTCTGTTGGGTTCAGCCCCCTCATTTGCGTCACTTGTGACAGCAGCAGGGTCCCCCACCATCTGACTAGCACCCCGTGCAGAAACTTGCACCTGCAACGAGCTTTCCATGCAACTTTGAAGCATGTCCCGTGCTGGCCACAGGCTGTCCAGAGCCCGGCTGGGGGTTGCCTCACCGATGGCCTTTCATCCCCCTTGGCCTATGGGATCAGGTGGCAGGAAGCACATGTCCCGTGCCCTCTGCCCCAGGGTTGGCGTGTGCATGGCATTCCCGCTCTCCCTCCTCGGTTAGCGCACCGGGCCCCATTGGAGGCAGGCTGGAAGGCCCTGCCCCATGGCTCCGGCGTCCCAGAGTCTGTTCCAGCTCTCCTGGGTGGTGGGCTCTGGGCTTGCCCCCTGCCTCCTGGAGGGACCCCAGAACAAGTGGGCCACGGGGAGCCACATCTGTCACTCCCACGACAGAGCCGGTGTGCCGCAGGGCAGGTGAGGGCCAGGCCTCGGCAGGGCCCCGCCTCCCACCTGCTGTCAGAGAGGAAGCCTGGGGCAGGGGGCTTCCTGCCAACTTTGGAGAGCAGCTGAGGATGCCCGAGAATTCCGGCTCTCCCCACGTCCCCCTAATCTCGTCTGGCCAATCTCTCAGGACAATCAGCCAGGACTAGGGGACTCGGTGGCCCGAGATGACGGCATTGTCCTTCTGGCTCTAACTTAAAAAGCTACCTTTTAACCTTGGGGTGTCTGCCTCTTCTGAGGGCCACCTCTTCGCATTCTCTCATTCCTGGGGGAAAGAGCAGTCCCCTGTCCCCATTCCCACCTCCAAAATAGCCTTTCGTGCTGGGAGGAGACCTCGCCCATGGCTCACGCGCTCCCAGGATGACCCTGGGGGCCTGCGGGTTTCCCTCCCTCACTGGGGTCTCACTGTCCCTCTCACTGCACCCTCTGGAGGCAGGAGCTCCTGGGACCATCTCTCCAAGCCCAGAGCCTCAGGCGACTGAGAGAACTCGCATGCTGCTATTGATGTCAAAGCATTGGTCAAACCCCACAGGAACGCTTATCTTCACACCCACAGGCCAGAGAGCAGGAGAACGAGTAGTTTTCAGTTTCAAACCAGCCGAGCTGGTATCTCGATGCTAGTGAGGATGATCCACAGAGCAACACTCCTGAGATGCCTGGATTCGGCCGTCGGGTCCATCTGTGCGTGGTCCTGCCGCTGGGACGGTGGTTTCCCATCCTCCCCCGGACCCCCAGCCTGCAGCGTGCAAGCCCCACCCGCTGTGCAGGCAGCCTCTGCTCCGTTCCCTCCAGCAACAGGTTTCTCCTCTGGGTTTTTCCACCTGCATCCTCTGAAATAGCATCTGTCGGTCGCTGCAAACTGTCAACTTTGGACCACTCACACGGGCGGGGGACACAGAAAACGTTTTCCACGCAGTGGCGACTTGGCGAGTTGAGGGTCGTTCCTGCAGCCAGCCCGCAACAGCCATGGCCAGGCCTATTTTGCAAAGCTGAGCCGCGGCTTTCTGGAACCCGGGACTTCCATCCCTGTACTCAGCCCTCTCAGACGTCACTGGACCCAAGAATCCCCAGGCAGCGGCGAAAATGCAGATTCCCAGGGCATCCCGGAGGTCTGGGCGGGGAGCCAGGAGTCTGCCTTGGCAACAAGCTTTTCACATAATTTTGATGCAGGCGGTCTGAGGAACTCTGCTCTAGAAAAATACAGTCTGGTAATTTCTGAGTGCAATCATCTTTTTTTTAAAAAAAAAAAAAGCACATTCCCACAAGGGTCTGTCCTCGGTGGTGATGGGGACAGCTCCTCGGTTGTGTCTAGAGTGTTGGCCACGGGGCTAAGCCAAAGAAGCAACAAATAACGAGGGCTTTTGGTTTCGCAGAATTAATTCCTAAAACCACGTAATGTTCTTGCAAACCACATATGCGATGCCCAGGATTTTACCTGCCCGTTACTGCAGAAAATAAAAATGCAGGGATGGTGGTGGTCCTGTCTAAAGATTCACATCCAGAAAGTCCTGCATCCACGGGGAAAGGTGGAAACGACTTTATTGGGGTATATTGTACATAGTAGATAATTCACCGATTTCAAGGGTGCAATTCAATGATGTTCTAGTAAATTCACCAAGTTGTGCAACCATCACCGTTAATCAGCTTCAGAACATCTCCCTCATCCCGACAAGATTCCTCATGTCCGTTTCCTGTAATTCTCTTCGCAACCACCCCCCACCCCTGCCCCGCTACTCCCGGCAGCCCCCAAGCAGCCCGCTAATCTGCTTTCTGTCTCCATAGATCTATCTTTTCTGGATTTCATATGAGCGGAATCACATCCTACACGGTCTCTTGGGACTGGCTTCTTTCACTTGTTACATTGTTTCCAAGGTTCGTCAGAGTTGTTACGCCCGTCTGTCGCTTTTTCCTTCTTGTTGCTGAGTAGTGCTCCCTTGTATGGAGGGACCACGTATTGTCCATCCATTTATGAGTTGATGGGCATTTAGATTTGAAGTTTCCAACTTGCACAACCACCCTCTTTTTAATGCCATAGTCTGGCTGCTTCTCAAACAGGCTGCAGATCCTGATGGGCCAGCCGGATGGGGTGCTGGCGGTGAGCTGGTGGAAGCACCGTGGATGTGCCCATCCTTTGGCCTCTAACGCAGCACAAGACGCACGTGGCCCGGGCGAGGCTGGTTCTCTGGATGCGGAGCCTGAGGCAAGAATTTTCGCAGGCAGTTTATTGAGGAGACGCCCGTGAGGCAGGAGGGAAGCAGGGGTTGACCAAAGACGTGGTCTCAGCCAGAGTCTAGCCCTGGCCTGGTGCACAGGATGCTCAGCACAAACCACGCTACCCAGGTGTCTCTTCTGAGGTGGGGCCTGACTTTTGGACCCCCCATCCGTCAGTCACTGGTGTGGGCTGCCCCTCGGTGGGAGGGAGCATAACTTCTGGACAAGGCAGCTCCCAGTGGCATCAGCCAGAGGGGCAGCCATGAGCCACCTGCAGCCAAGACTTGCAGGAACTGGCGGGTGAGTGCCCCTCCTTGCAATGGAGACCTGGGCGGGGCGCGTGTGTGTGTGCATGTACACTTATGCGTGCAAGCATGTATGTGCGCATGCGCGTGGCCTGGGGCAGGGGCCACAGGAAAAGGTGTCGATCCCCATGCCAGTGACCCCCAAGAGCCTCTGAGCCATGAACCACTTCAAAAACTGCTTAGCTCAACTGGGGCCGGGCTCAAGGTGCCCCACTCTCTGCTCCACTGCCATCAGACCATGAAGCGAGGACAATCGCAGACAATGTGGGAAGTCCTACTGGGGAGACTTCCCACTGGAATGCCATGGCAGCACTGAGGGCTACCCCGGTGGTGCCCAAGGTGAATCAGGGAGGGCTTCCTGGACGAGGCAACAGCTGAGGGGATTCTTTGAAATTAGGACTCAGTCCAGTCATGAAGGGGAGCGGCAGAATTCAAAAGAGAACCTGGCGTAAGCAGAGACGAGAGAACGCAAGGAGCCCTTGCCTATTTAGGGACCCGGAATTTGCTGGAGCTGGAGTTCAGGGCTGGGGGTAGGGCAGGGGTGAGACTGGAAAACCAGATCCTGAAGGGCCTTTGGAGTCTGAGTTTCAGCTCCAGGCCAGCAAAGAACCAGGGAAGGACGTGAGCACGTCGATTGTGCAAATGCTCTTCAGCCTAATTGTCCTAATGGAAGTGGACATCCGTCCCCCTCGTGACTTTCGTGGGGTGACCCAGGATCCGGGAGGAACCCAAACATTGGAACTCAGCTTTGGTCTTTCTCTCATTCTTCTCGTCCTCCAGTTCCAAGGCAGGGCCCATCGCCGAGGCCCGTGTGGCCTCTACCCTCTTGTGTAGAAAGACTGCTTAATTCTACAGAACACAGAGACGAGGGGACAGGGGTCCACGGAGCTCCCCACGCCCTCCCACCAGGAGGGGCCTCTGTGGCGAAGGCGATGCTGTCGTCTGGTTTAGGCTGTGAAGCTGTTCCGTGCGAAGGCTCTGATCTCCAGCAGCGGTTGGCACGGTGTCTTTTCTCCCTCCATACTCTGTCTTCGCCAGGCCGTATACCAGCTCGCGTCACCGGGGCCAGCCAGCCCCTTCGGGGAAAGGAAAAAAAATCATCCACTCCTTTCCCGTCGGCTTTGGAACGCAGCCTCCCCTGTCCGGATCGGGGGTCTTCCGGTAGCCGAGTTCACGGGGACGGGCCCCCCAACAGCCCCGGGCGGGTGATCGATGAGAAGCTCTGGGGAGAACGTACACACTGGACTTGCTGCTCTGGAAAGAGCGAGATATCTTGGAAATTCAAAGGCTGGGCGAGGAAAGCCTGTCGGGAAGTTTTATCTGGGGTTTCCCAGCTGAGCACAGCAGGTCCCCTGAGCCGAGTGGAGCCCAGAGACGGGGAGGCAGTGGATCTCTGGGGCTGGTGGGCCAGCTCTGTCCGCAGGGGGCATGGGACCCTTCGCCAGGTTCCTCTCTGTCACCCTAGGCCTCCAGGGTTTGGGCGGGCACATGAGGCTCAGGGGCCAGCCATCCCCCAATCACTCACGGGCATCCTCGTTCCTGCTGTCACCTCCCTCTGCCCAGCTGAAGCTTGTCTTCCTCTCTTCCCCAGGTCACCTGTATGTGCTCATCCCTCGGTCCCTGCGTGAGTCAGCCTTCTCCATCCGCATCTCGCCGCCCCCCCCAGGCCAACAGCCCCGTGTCTCCCCTCTGAAGCCACCGAGGCCCGGAGAGGCCAGGCCCAGAGCCCCAGACGGAGGGGCAAGAACTCAGGGCTTCTTCACCAGCCTGCAGCCTTCCTCCCCCTACCCCCGCCCCTTTGCTGTCATCTTCTGGGCATTTCCACGAGGTGGGAATTAGTGTATCCTCATTCCTCTATGTGTCTTTACACAACCTCAGCCAGATGGAGAGCCGTTTGAGGTCAGGGGCAGACTCTGCATGTGTCTATGTCCCCTGCGGGCTGGAGGTGGTGGACATCGGAGGTGTGGCGTGGAGGCCCACAGTGTGGCGGGGAAGGGGTTTTCTGAAGCTCTCAGAGCTCACTCTTCTGTAAATCTGTCTGTCTCTGTCTCTCTTTCCACACTGATGAGTGTTGAGGCGCTCCTCCAGCCTGGCCCTTCCCCATGGACATTTCCCTCACTGCCCCAAGGTCTCCGAGTACGTGGGACAGACTGTGGCCCCGCCCCCAGGGTTCCCGGGCCAGAAGGAAGTTATGAGAACGCCCAGCATCAGCGGGCAGGAGATGCCGACTCACGTGGCCAGGGGGTCACTCTCGTCCTGGGTTTCAGGTATTCAGGGGGTAGATAGATTGCTGGCATGTGAACACAGGATTCCTCCCGCCTCTCCCCTATGGGTGACCCTGGCAAGTCACCAAACACCCCGGCCTCAGTGTCCCCGTCAGGACAGGAGGGGATGGGCAGACAGCTCCAGGGCCCCTTCCAGCTACACACAGCCTCCAGCCCCAGGCTCTGCGCCCCCACCCGGTCCTTCATCGCTCTCTTTCGCCTTCACAGGCTGCAGCAAGGAGTTCTCCTCATCCGCAAGCTGCAGAGCGAGGACGTTTCAGACACCAGGCTGAGCGGGGCTCTCACCCGGGGTCTTCGGGCAGCACTGTGGCTGGTCCGGGTCCCCTGACCCTGTCTCCTGGCAGGACTGGCTGCCCACCCGGCCGGCTGGCTGTGGATCCCAAGAGGAACTCAGTGGGAGAGCGGCTGAGCACGGAGCAGCCTGGGTCCAATCTGGGCTGGCAAAGACCCCAGCCCCTTCCTCCGGGTTGGTGGGACAGTCACACAGAGTCTCAGAAGATGCAGCCGAGAGTAAGGGCGGAGCTGCAGGAGTGACACCGCCCTGCATCCAGTTGGCTAACACTTCTCTGCTGAGAGTTCCCCCAGGGCCCCCCCCCCCCCGGTCTCCCGGGCTCAGAGCAGGTGGGCACTTCTCCCCTAGAAGGTTTAGCCACTCGATGCAGTCACTCCTGCGACTTTATTATCACACGTCGTCTTTGATCAAAAGCTGCGTGCCCACCCAGCCTGGTGCCCTCCCCTCCCTGAGAGTTGCCAGCCTCCTTCACTCTGTCCTCAGAGCAGCCACCACCTCGGGACATTCCCCATGACCCTGTGCCCCGACTTGTAAGGCCGAGTCATTTCCCCAGAATCCGCCGTCGGACAAGACGCCACTTGATATGGCAGTTCTCCCCAAATCTCCCGCACAGACGGCCTCTCTCTCCACATTTTATTCCATGATTAACAGACGGTATGATTGGAGCAGTTTTAGGTTCGCAGAAAACTTGAGCGGCCAGTACAGCGAGCTCTCACGGACGCCCGCATCCCGGCTCCAGTCTCCCGGATGATCGACGTCCTACGTTAGTGTGGGTTCGTGTGTCACCGCGGATGAGTCAAGACGGACCCATCGTGATTAAGCAGAGACCACGGTGGACCTTAGGGCTCCCTCGTGGCGTGTGCGTTCCATGTGCTTGAAGAAACGTGCAATGACCTGTATCCACCATTACAGTCC
The DNA here is from genome assembly GCF_021613505.1 of Equus quagga. Classification (NCBI taxonomy): domain Eukaryota; kingdom Metazoa; phylum Chordata; class Mammalia; order Perissodactyla; family Equidae; genus Equus; species Equus quagga. The sequence continues at coordinate 3,783,378 of NC_060283.1, read as the reverse complement.
CACACTGGGTGTCCTCAGTGCCTCTCTGTCCTCCACACTCGGTCGGTGCACCCCGCCCTCCTCACTGATCTCTGGCAACCACTGATCTCTTGACTGTCTCTGTAGTTTTACTTTTTCCAGAAGGCCATAGCGTTGGAATCCTCCAGTAGGTGGCCTTTTCAGATTGGCCTCTTTCCCTTGGTAACACGCGTTTACGTTTCCTCTGCGTCTTTTCATGACTTGCGAGCTCCTTCATTTTCGTGCTGAATAATACCGCATTGCCTGCATGGACCACAGTGTGTTTATCCTAGTGAAGGGCATCTCGCTTGCCTCTAAGTTTGGGCAATTATGGGTAAAGCTCCTAGACGTATACGTGTGCAGGGTTTTGCATAGACATTAAGTTTTCAGCTCCTTTGGATAAATACCAGAGATCACCGTTACTGGATCATATGATAAAAATATGTTTCGTTTTGTAAGAAACTGCCCAACTGTCCACAGGGGCCATATCATCTTGAGTTCCCACCAGCAATGACTGCGAGTTCCTGTGGTTTCACACCCACAGCAGCATCTGGTGTCGTCAGTGTTTGGGATTTGGGCCATTCTAAGAGGTGTGCAAGAGTGTCTCGTTGTCGTTCTAATTTGCACGTCCCTGATGACGTAATGACACGGAGCATCTTTTCACACGTTTACTTGCCATCTGTATATCTTCTTTGGTGAGGTTCAATTATTATTTTTTCCAGCAAAGAAGCACAGTCTGAAGAAGATACTTGGGCAAGATATCAGTTGCCTTCCTGGGATCTATTATTTCCTAATTCTTTAGTCAGAGTTACTAAGAAGTGTTGGGTGGGATTCCAGGGACATTCCTTACAGGGAGCTGACTCAGCTGGAAGATGTGCTCTCTCTGCCCTCCGCCTTTCCTTCCCCCCTGCCTGGAACTTGGATAGGATGGCTGAGCTCTAGCAGCCACGTTAGGCCACGAGGTGTCTTTGAGGGTGAAAACCGTGCAGTAGGTTGGGAGAGCAGACAGAACAAAGAAGGAACAGGGTTTCTGGTGAAGCCCCATAGTAGCCATGAACTGCTTACCTCCAGACTTCTTTTATGAGGAAGAGAAAGAAACTTCTATCTCCATGAGACACACTCATTTGGGACTTTTTATTGGATGCAAACTCTCTCTTTCCTGTTTGAAAGAGGCGCAGTAGCAGAAACGACCTCAATCTCGGTGACTTTCCATGCCTGTAAAATGTACTGTCAAGAGAAGGCAAGAGCACAGAGCACAGATTCAGAATTCTCCCTGGGTCTCTTTACAGACCTGGACGGGGAAGACAAAGCCGCTGTCCTACTTTTGTGTGAATGACTCCTTGAAGGAGCCAACCGGTGCCATACGGCCCAGACAGGGGACAGGGGGACACATTCTGGAAAACGTGGGAGGAGTTACAATAAAATTATGCCGTAAAATGTGAGACTAAAAAAAAGCAACACTTCTGCCTCAAGACATTTTATGTAATATGTCATTTTAAATACAAGGATGTGTGTTTTTTTGCGTATGCAACTAGATCAATGAATTAAACAAGCAGATGTTTTACGATTCCGTCCATAAGTTCACACAGTCAAGCTAACCGAAAGCAACTCTGTTTTCATCCTCTCTTGGGGAAATGGGGGCCCACGACCATCTACTGGGCATCGTCAAGGCTGTGGGGCAACAACTGTCTTGTGGGAGAGGGAAGGAAACTGCCAAGACTGATTTGGTTGAATAAATTGAGGGACTTGTTTAAAAAAGGAATCACATTATGTTATAGTTAGTAATATTTGATATATTGTGATCATGTGGATTCTAACGACATTCTAACGATAATTCTAAGCATATTTTCTATTCACGTGAATGTCGTGTTAAATTCGCCCAGGGTGTATGACACCCCGTGGAAGCATCGTGGATTGCCCTCTTCATCCCTGGATTTTAACCTCACTCGTGTCCCACGTGGGCCCTTTCGTGGGTCTTCTGTAGAATGGCCACCACCTGAAGCAGCTCAGAACCTGGCTCGGGCGACTCAGAGCCAGCTCTCAGACATCCTAAGCCACAAGCATCCTGTTAATAACGTGTGCTGTCAGTCCTGGTCCGAACCCCAGTGCAACCTCTGGACCTCCTGAGGACAGGCTGTTGGGCCATCCTTAAACGAAGAGCGGACCGGCCCCACCCGGCCTCCTGGGCGTTCCTACTCGCTGACAGTGAAGGGAAGGGGGCCCATGGCTCCTTTAAACCACTTTCTCCTGGGCCCACGGCTCCCAGTTGGCTGTTCACAGAGTCAGGAAATCTCGAGGCTGCTGGAGACTCTGCGAGACCGTTTCTTTGATGATGACCTCTCCAAAAGAAGGCTGTGGCTACAGAAAACACCTATGCTCCATCGCACAATAGCAACCCAACTTACTAGACTCGAGAAAAGTAAGCAAGTGAGTCATCCGCCATTTAGATGGGGTTGCAGGTTGAACTGCGACCCCCCATAAAGACACGCTCAGGTCCCAATTCCCAGAACCTGTGAACGGGACCTTGTTTGGAGACAGGGTCTTTGCAGAGGTAACGAGTTAACATGATGTCATAGTGGAGTAGGGTGGGCCCTAATCCAATGACGGGGGTCCTTATAAGAAGAGAAAACAGAGACACGCAGGGGAAGAGGCCACATGAGGACAGAGACAGATGTTGGCATGATGCGGCCACAAGCCAAGGTGCACCTGGAGGCCCCCGAAGCTGGAAGAGGCAAAGAAGGAGGCTCTCCTAGGGCGTCCCCAAGAGCACAGCCCTGCGACACCTTGATTTCAGACTTCCCGTCTCCAGAATTGACAGGATACATTTCCGATAGTTCAGGTCCCCAACGTTGTGGTCCCTTGCTACAGCCATCTTGGGGGATGAAGCCAGATGGCAAAGACTTTTGGACAACTTGAATGTAAATTTGGGGGCATACAGATGAGACAGGGACATAGCGAAATGTCCCCTTGGAATATTCCATTGCTTCACTTAATTACACACAACTCACTTCATTTTTCTTTCCATTAAAAACAGTCGTTCGTTTAGAGATGCTTGGATCAAGTTGGCTGGACCGTTTGGGGTTGCTGGGTTTCAGAGAGGCGCCTACAGCGAAACGGCATAAAACTTTGTTACGAAATGTCTTTTGTTTTCGTTAATTTTTAAAGATTTTTTTCCTTTTTTTTTGGTCTAAGTAGAGAATTTAGGATGAGTAGCACTCCTAAAAATGACAAGTTGTGAAAGCCGTTGGTCATTGCTAACAGGACTGCAGAATTCACTGTATTTGGGTTCACGACCACTCTGGAAAGGGACGTGTGTCTCCTTTAAGAAGATAATGCACAGTAACTCCCCTCATCCGTGAACGGCTGGGTCGGCTGTCATCTCGCTGTTTTCTGGTTGTTGCAAAGAGAAAGTGAAGCAGACAGTCTCAACGGCCGTGTTACTGGTGAGGAGGAGGGTGGGAAAAGCAAATTGACCCTCCAGAAACAATTCCAGCCCCACCAGGGAAGCGGAGCGGCACAGGCCACGGTGGGACCAACCCGCTGTCGCAAGGGTCAACACGACAGACGGGGTTTGATGCTCTGCTGACTGAGTTCCTGAGTCGCTCCTGGTCTGGGAGGCATCTGACCACGTGATATGCACACCAGGCTGGAAAGATGCTGCTGACAGTGCGTGGACAAGAGCGCAGCTCGCTGAGGCTGTGCTTGGCCACCGACAAGGATAAATGGAAAAGGAGTCTCAGTGTGTCTAGGGGATAGATTGCCGCAGACATATATTTTCCAGGAATTGGTGGCTCCACTGTCTAATGGTTTATATTTTTAGCCAATTTTTAAAAAACAAACTGGGGCTGGCCCGGTGGCGCAGCAGTTAAGTTCACATGTTCCGCTTCAGCGGCCCGGGGTTCGCCGGTTCGGATCCCCGGTGTGCACATGGCACCACTTGGCAAAAGCCATGCTGTGGTAGGCATCCCACGTATAAAGCAGAGGAAGATGGGCACAGATGTTAGCTCAGGGCCAATCTTCCTCAGCAAAAAGAAGAAGATTGGCAGTGGTTAGTTCAGGGCTAATCTTCCTCAAAAAATTAAAAAATAAAAAACAAACTTTCTTCTGAACAAAACCAATATGTGTTCACTCTAGAACAATTAGAGAATATAAAGGAAAATAATAATCATAGTGCATATACTGCTTTATTAACTTAATTCTGTATCGTTCATTGTGATTACTCGTGATTAAGCTATATACATTAGCGTTTTTTAACTTCATAACTTAATTCTTTTTTGAGCACGCACTACGTCTCAGACACCGTGCCAGTGGGGAGAGCCCAAGGGCCACTCTCTTCCCCCTTGCCTTCCTGAGGCCCACGGTCTGGTCCGCAGGGGCGGCAGTAACAACAGTTACACACCACACAAATATGTTCTCTTCAACGGCCCACGATGGTGAAAGATAACCACAGACTACATTAGAACAGATCTACACGGAGAAGCATGGGAACTGAGACGACAGGAAAATCACCTGCACACGTCTCCGTCACGGGCCACATACAGTTTTAACCATCTTTATATTTTAACCATCTTTATAAGGTCAATCAGGCAAGGCTGTCTCCCTCCGAGATGACTTGACTTTCTCACCTACGTTTTCCTGCACAGCTTTCCTGGTTTGGGTTTTCGTTTCTTTGCTTTTTCATTTAATTATTTTTAGTCGTCTGGAATTCATGCTAGTGTAGGGTATGAATATGGATCTGAATTTATACTTTTTCCATACGCTTTCTATCGATTTGAAATACAAGCTATCTTCTACACGTTTTGGGCCTGTTCTTGAATTTTCTATATCATTCCTCTAATTTACATCTGTTCCCATGCTGTATCGTGCACTCTTTCTAAGTCTGTAGAGAGCTTTCGTTAATTTTTTCTTGAACATTTGTTCTTCTGGATGACTTTTAACTTCTCTCTGTCAGCTTCTTCTAAATATCTTAGTGGAATTTTATTTGAATTGTGCTAAATATGTAGATTATTTGGGGAAAGAACTGCCATCTTTAAAGTCATTGGTACTCTATCCATTAGCTGTGGTCTCTCTGTTGCCCAAATCTTCTTTGATTTTCCTCAGCGAAGTTTCATAGTTTTCTTCTTTTATAGTGTTCTTTCTGCACATTCCTTGTTTAATTTATTACTAGAGATTTCATAAATTAGGCTGCTACTATGAGTAAGGCCTTTAATTGCTATTGTATTTTCTGCTTGGATCTCCATGGTATATAAGAAAGCTATTGACTTTTGTATAATTAGCTTCTAACCAGCCACCTCCTGAATTCTCCTACATTCGTTTTTTGTGACTATCTCGGGATTTGTAGATAGACAATCATATTATATAAAGTAAGTATATTTTGTCTTCTCCTTACCAAAACTACACCCCTGTAGGCACTTTTGGAACAATATTGAGCAATAGCATCAATAATGGAGAGTTCTGGCCTGTCCCCGCCTTGAATGGAAATGCGTCTAATGCTCAGTCATTGAGTATAAAGGTGGCTGCTGGACACTATCCGGATAAATATAGAGATTTTTTTTTTCTCCTTTTGACCCATTAATGTGGAGAATTATGTTAGTAGATTTTCCAACACTGAGCCCTACTTCCTTCTTTGAATAAAACCTGCTTGCTCATGCCATTTTCTTTTTAAAAAGTTGATTGGACTTGATTTGCCATTTCTTTACTTGTAATCTTCGTTTGTGAGTTTATGAATCTGCGTTCAGAACTTGGGTCTGTCCGTAGCTTTGTTTTGTGCAAAAAGGGAGAGTTTCATCCTTATTTTTAAGAGTCAGAGTGGTTCTAAATTGTGTCAGGATGACCGATGACTCGAGGGTTTGACGGAACTCAACCTTTTTGGGGACATTTCTTGGATAACTTTTCAGTTTCTCCTATGGGTGTTTGTCTTTTCAGGTTGTCAACCCCTTCTCCATTCAGCCTTGGGCCACTGGCGTTTTCCCAGCCATAGCAGGCACGTCCTGGGCACCCGGAAACAGGAGTGATTTATGAGCGCTGAGTCTGACACAGACTTCACTGCAATTGTGTGGATTATCCCCGTCTCTGGCCACACTCCATTCTCATTCTTATTTGCCCTTCTCTTTCTACCTTCATAATGAAAGCATTTAACCTGTCTCTAAACGCCACCTTGACCGCATCCCATGAACGTCAACCTGCCAGTAATTTCAGTTACTTCTGCTTTCACGTAATTGAGAAGCATGTTTTCCAAAACCGCATGGTTGCGTTATAAATTTCTAGTTTTATTGCTTTGTCATCCTAGCATGTGATTTATGCACATGTGACATAGAGCCAGAAAATGTTCATTCTCTATCGGGAAGGTACAAAATTTGCATATAATATATAAATACACACACATATCTGAAAACATTTATTAACTATAATTACATTGTATGCTCTGTTTTTTGCCTGTCTCCTAGGTTTCCTTGCTATAGATCCAAATCTACTAGAGGAGGCGTTGATTCAGAATTCAGAATTTCTAAGTTGTTAGAAAGATAACTGATTGTATTTTATGCAAACCCCTGAGAGACTGGCTCCGATCGTATTTCTTCAGAGAAATCCACAAATATTCACACGGAGTGAGATAAGACTGTGCACAACCTCACAGCAGGTCAGCTCCGGTTCGGCTGCCCAACTGGCCTCCGGCTTACGAGGAACTTTCGGGGGATTCAGAATATGGAAAAGAGACGGCAGCCCTTGGTGAGTTTCTATTTCTCCTTATGTTTCTAACAACTTTTGCTTTATATATTTTCAGGCACAGCTCTCTATCACCAAAAGGCCAAAGCCATTATGCCTTTCTTGTGAATTGCACTATTTTACCAAAATAAGATTACCTTCTCTATTCTGCTTATGCTTTTGCTATTGAATTTTCCTTAGGCCAATATTATTACTGTGACTCCTGTTTTCTTTTTATTTGCACTTATTTAGTATGTATTCACCTATACATTTACTTTTCACCTTTGGAAAACTATTTTGAGGTGCGTCGCCCAGAAATGGCATGTATGTGAATTATTTCATCCAATTTTAGAGTCTTCTTAATAAGAGAATCTATTTCATTTACGTTTATTGTGATAAGATATTCAGTCTTATTTCTGTCCTCTCTCCTATGACTGTGTGCACGTGTTTCTTGTCATTCATTATGCTTCTGTCTTGGCATAGAGAATATAAAGTGAGCCGAATCCTATGGAATTGCCTCTCGTCAGCAATCTGGGACTTACAAATATGGGGACTTTCTGGGGTGCAATCTGAAATATAGCCATTTCCTTCTCTTTTGCAGCTTTGTCAATGCTGATCGGTTCCTTGACTTTCTTTATTTTTCAGGATTCCATTGTAGATTATTTTCAGGATGCTTCACCTTCTGGGTACCGTCCCATTTCTCCTGTTTTGTTCCATGTTGGTGAGTTTGTTCTTTTTTGCGGGTTTGTTTGCTTACTTTTTTAGATCTCAAGCTTCGCCCAGGCACCATGTTTTTCGATGCCTGGACCAATCGATCGTGCTTTTTGGATTCCTTTCCTCAGAACCCCCAACAGGAAGGCAGATGAAGTGCTAACTCCCAGCCTGACCCCCCGTCTCTTTGGCGGGTCTTCACCCAGTGCACCACTCTCTGCTCTGCCAGGCTGGGTTTTTTCCAGGTCTTCCCCAGTTTTGACATTAGGCCACCTCTCCTTGCGTTCTGTGGCATCACACATTTTCGTGTTTTCAGTGTCTTTGGGGGTATTTTATTAGACCTTGGAAGAGAATTATCTCTGGTTATTACCCGTAACAGTTAGCAGATTCACGTCCCACCAGCTCACGTCCTCACGTCTCATGTGAAGTTTGGTTCTTCTGAGTGGCGCATTGAGAGTCTTGAATTTTTAACATAAACATGGAAACATAAAATGATGATGGCGAATGAGGCAGAGAGGAACCATTACAGAAGCTTACGACAGAGGGCTTTATCCGGCCACGTGTGACAGCATTTGCCCCCTTAGTCTAACGCTGATCACACTGCCCCGGCAGCAATCAGGGCCATGTGCCCAGCAAACACCCCAATAATCATGACATCTGAAGGCCACATAGCAAATGTCCAATGGCGTTAGACAGATGAGACGCCTGGTAGCATTCTCTGTTGAGAGACGCTGGGCCGCGCAGCTCCCTGGCAGCTGACATTTGTTATCAGCGCACATTAGGGCCAGTGTCAGCATGCACGTCTACACCCGCGGTGACGATTCTGCCTCTGAGCCATATTCTTCAGCAAACATGTACACCTTTGGGCTAGTCAGCAGGTCACCTTGAACCAATAACTCCACCCAGCCCAGACTTTTGCAAAAGGGACCCTAGGAGGTGAGTTGTATGGGGAACATGGAGAGTCCCCTGGCCTCCCCTCCTGGCTGCTGTCACCTTGGGCTTTCCGAAACGTGAATCTCATCAAGCCACTCCCTGCTGAAGAAACTGCAGTGTTTCCCACTGTTGGGTCCCCGAGGCCAAACTCTATGGGGCAGCTGTGAGAGCTCCTTCGGGGATGGTCCCCCACCCCGCAGTCCTTCCCGGCTCTCCCCTGCACTCAGCTTCCTTATCCCCTTTGCCCTCCCCACCGCTCCTGGATACCGTGGCCTTTCATCGGCTCTGCTCCTTCCGCAGCCTGGCCCGTCCACCTCGCAGGCCCACCTCCTGCCACTCTCCTCCTCCTCTGCCTGGCAAAATCCAGCTCATCCTTCAGGACCCGCGGTTTTCCCTGATTCCCCCAGGCAGGCTCAGTGGTCCACCTCCGGACCATCACGGCAGTTGTCCTAAGTAGTTTCATGTTCTCCACCGGCGTCACCGCGCTGAGACTGGGGAGGAGGTGCCTGGCGACTGGCCGTCCTTGTAGGCGGTGTGGCACAGAACAGAGCTCTGGGCTCCGACTTCCCGGACACACAGCCCTGGGGAGGTCCCTCGAGGTTTTATGCCTACTTTCCTCATCTAGGGATCGGGGTTCACAGCACCTGCCTTGTTCTTCACACGGAACGAGAGTGACTGTGACATGCTTCCCTGCTGAGCCCGTGACAAAATGAACCTTTGCTTTTTGTCCATCGCTGTTGTCCTCCAGGCCTTTGTCCCCCGGGAACCACAGATGGTGCCTGACCCAGGTCAATGTCCGAAGCCTAAAGGAATGCCTGTCTTGGGGAGCAGAGCTATGCTCCCCCCGCATCGTGTCACCTGACATTTATCACTCGTCCCCTTGACTCATCCTCATGCTCCTTCCAGCTGGGACACGTGGACCGGGACTGATGCTTGACTTCCAAAGAGATAGGTCTGGAACTGTGGGGGTCTGATGGTTTCCTTTGTTTTAAAAGCTGTTTGCAAACCACACCAAGCTGTTTATGGCGGATCCCACATCAGATGGCTCGCCATCCGCCCCCACCCCTCGGCTATCAGCTGGGAGCTGGCACCCGTCGGGATTCCTGGCCACACCCTGGGGTGCGAGCCAGCAGGGAACATCATGAAACTTCTTTTGCATCTTAATCATGTATTGATGCCTTCTTCCAGAAATCTAGAGAGCATTGGTAAACACAATCAAGTGATAGAAAACCTGGCTGAATTTTGACTTTTAAAACTTGCAAATGGCTCCTTTCCCTTCTTAGAATAATGACCCGGGGACAGACCCGTGCTTCCTCTGACTCTGCTCAGGAAATGAATTTTGGTGACCAGAATTACGTGTATCTGTGGTATGTTTCCGATCAATGGGAGTTCTCCAGCTGCCGGTGTTTTTTGTTTTTTGGGGTTTTTTTTCCAGTCCTGTCAGAGCTTGTTGGAACTGGACACAGAAGAATTGAGTCAAGTTCCCCAAGTTCGTTTTTGGATGTTCAAGTGACAAGTCCCAGTTCTCTGCATGACCCAAGGCTGAATCACCCCACTTTGGCCTCTGCCCAGTAGAGTGAATGTCGATACCATAGAGCCACTACATAATTCTTATAACCGAGCCCACTCACCAGGAAGACTCATGGCTGACCTAGGAGAACACACCCCATGGGGTGGCTAAGGATCCCTAATATATAAAGAGCTCTTAAAAATCAATGAGAAAAAGAGGGAAAGCCGATTGGAAAAATGCAGAAAAGATATGGACAGGCAAGTCACAGAAAAAGAAATCCAATTACCATTAAAAATACGAAAAGATGCCCAGCCTCACTATTAGTTAAAGCCACGAAAATTGAAATAATATAAGAGCTTTGGTTTTTTCTACCAAATTGGCAAAGACAAAAGAGGTTGGCAGAACCCGGTGTCACTGATTGTTGGTGGGAGCATAAATGGGTCCAGCCTTCATAGAAGACGTGAGGACTCTGTGGATCTATTGACCAAACCTTAAACTGGATACTCCTCGAGAGCAATTACACGTCTAGGAATTAATCGAACCTAAAAATGTACATAAGTGTGCAAAGATAGATGTCAAAGGATATTCACAATGGCATTCTTTTTAAAAGCAAATTTTGAAAATTTTCCCCACCATGAAAGGACCAAGCCCATAGGCTGTCACAAGGAAACACTCCTAAAACTTTCGTTCCAGTGCTGTCGAGGAGAGAACAAGAAAGAAAATTTTCAAGTTACCTCCATAAAGCAATTTTAACATTGACACCAAAACTTGATGAGCACTTTAGATAAATATCCCTTAAAAAGGTCACAGGGAAAATCCAAAATAAAATATAAACCAACAGAATTTAGAAGCACAATAAAAGAAAGCAACATTAAGACCAAGCCTGGTACAATACTAGGAAACATGCTAATGTAATTGATCATAGTAATTGACCCGGAGGGAAAATCAAATGATTGGTTCCGTAGCTGGCAAAGCATTTGACAAAATTTCTGATAAGGCGCTCACTAAAATACGAATAGCTGGAAACGTCCCTAATATGACAAAATACGTCCATCTCAGCCAGCTTCGTGCTTGAAAGGGAAACACAGGCACCCCAGTGAAGTCAGCAACAAGCATGGTCACCACTATTATCTAACTGTTCCAGAATTATCGGCAAACACAATTAGAAAAGAAATTAAAAGGATAAAAATTGAAAAGAAAGAGACGACATCTTACTATGGGCAAATGATGTGCTTTTATTCCTAGAAAACCCCAAACAAGCCATTGAAAGGCTATGATAAGCAATAAAATAAATGAGCCAAAGAGGAGATTATATCTGAAAGTCGATAGTTTTCATACACGCACACACATAAAAACAGAAGCTATAGTGGGAGGAAAAAAAACTTGATTCTCAGTTAATTTTTTAAAAAGATAAAATACTAGGAATGCGTAACAAGAATTTTGTAAGATCTCTATGAAAAATACTTTAAAAACTGTGCAAGAACAGAAGACGATTGGAAATACAAGCCAAGTTCTAGAGGCCAATTGTCCCAAGTTCACTGATAAAGTTAACTGGATGCCCATGAAAATACAACTCTTTTTTCTTGGACTAGACAAGGCAATGCTAAAATTCGTGTGGGAAAATCAATAAGATAGACAGGGAAGTCCTGAAAAAGAAGGGGAATAAAGAGCAGGATTATCCTGGCAGACAGTAAAATATACCATAAAGCGTCAATCATTGAAACGGGGCGGGACCAGAAATAGACAGACTGATTGAAGACACCATCCAGCGGGTCCAGACAGACTCAGAGGACACACGGACTTGAGTACAGGAAAGGGAGGGCACCTCGAATCATCGGGAGAGGATGGCCAGCACGTGGTCTTGGCACCACTGGACAGCGCCCCGCACACACCGGGATAAACTGCCATTGGATCCCAGACTCAAATGAGAAAAGAAAAAGGAAACCGTCATAAAGTGCTAGAAGAAAATGTGCAAGGATTCTTCTCCAACCACACAATGGGGAAAGTCTTTCATCGTGAAGAAAAGTATAGAAAGGATGGAAAGAACTCAAGGACATAAAATCTACTGCATGAGGGGCTGGCCCCGTGGCCGAGTGGTTAAGTTCGCGCGCTCTGCTACAGGCGGCCCAGTGTTTCGTTGGTTCGAATCCTGGGCGCGGACATGGCACTGCTCATCAGACCACGCTGAGGCAGCGTCCCACATGCCACAACTAGAAGAACCCACAACGAAGAATACACAACTATGTACCGGGGGGGCTTTGGGGAGAAAAAGGAAAAAATAAAATCTTAATAAAAAAAAAAAAAAAAATCTACTGCATGAATGCAAACAGCCTACAACGGGGTGAGTGGGAAGCCCCGGGCGTGCCTCGCTTGGTCACATTCAGATGCTGTTTCCCGCTCCGACGGATGAAGATGGAGCTCACTTACACTGTCTCCCCACCACCTCCTCATACAGTAAAATTAGAATTTCATCTCCTCTATGAGATACATTTGTAATTAAAAGATTGATTGTCCTAAGATGGTGACAGGCTCTTAGAATTTCAGAACTAGAAGAAAAGTTAGAAGTTGTCGGAGGGGACACTGCAAATTACCCTGATGGGAAGTATTATGGGGTGAATTGTGTGTGTCCCCACCCTCTGCTAAAATTTGTGTTTCAAGGTGCTGACCCCCAGCACCCCAGAATGTGACTGTTTTTGGAGATTGGCTCTTTAAAGAGGAGATTAAGGTAAAATGAGTTCATTAGAGTGGCCCTGATCCGGTGTGACTGGGATCCTTATAAGAAGAGGAGATGAAGACACAGACACACAGAGGGATGACCATGTGAGGACACAGGGAGAAGACGGCGTCAATACACCAAGGAGAGAGGCCTCAGGTTGAACCAGCCCTGCCCATACCTGGATCTTGGACATCCAGCTTCCAGGACTATGAGAAAAATACATTTCTAGTGTCTAAGTCACCTAGGCTGTGGAACTTTGTTATGGCGGCCACAGAAAATGAGTCCGGTGAGCATCTTGGTAGTGGGGAGTATCTCGCTGGTGAGGAGTATCTGGGTGGTGGGGAGTATCTTTCTGGTGGAGAGTATCTTGCTGGTGGGGAGTATCTGGCTGGTGAGGAGTGTCCTGGCTGATAGGTAGTAACTTGGTGGTGGAGAGTATCTCACTGGTGAGGAGTATCTGCTGGTGGGGAGTATCTGGCTGGTGGGGAGTATCTTCCTTACTAAACCCAGCAGGCTTTCCCACGAGTGTTCCCCCTGCAGCTCATAGGAGGCTGCTACTGACCTGACCCCATAGGCTGCTGCTGGCCCTGCCCTGGCCACTGCCCATCTCCTGCCCCTTCTCTTTGCCTCTTGCCTTGTGAATTCTTCACCCCCAGCTTTGACATCTTCTGTCTGGGCAGAAGCTTCACACCTGGCAATTGCTTGGGGTCCCTTCTGGCCCCTTGACCTGCTGGCTTCATCAGCGCACCCCTTGGTACCCTGCTCTTGACAGCCCAGCTTCCCCCAACATCCCCTGTCTGCATGGCATGTCCCCGACCGCCTCCCACCCTCACGGATCGCAAATGCCTCTGGGAGAGGAACAGGCTGCTGGTCCACGATGAAACGACACAGCCAAGCCGAGGAGGGGGCTTGCTGGACGGAGGGGCTAGGTCTGGTCCTGAAGAGGGATGTCATTCGCATCCGTGAGCAGAAGGAAAGAAAAGGAAAAGGCTCCTCCAAGCTACCATCTTGTCACCCAGACACAGGAAAACAAAAAAGGACCTGTTTGGGGGTACTTTAACCAGTCCCATTTTTCCCCCTGAAAAATCCTCCAGAAGCAGTCGTGTTCTTCACAGCTCTCTTCCTTCTTTGCACCATGTCGATGCTAGAGTATTTTGAGAGAAACGTAATCCGTATGTTCCAGATTCGTGTCTTCTGAAATCATCCAAATGCTCTTTTGTCTGTCTAAGGGGATTTTGGGGTTCTTTTTATAGACCCATTTAAGCCATCTTTGCTTTGAATCACGTTCTGGCAGCTCTAAATGAACTCACACAACCCCCCCCCAACCCCCACCCTCTGCATCCCGTTCTGTTTCATTGTCAGAACGCTCAAAATCGAGGAAAGGGCTAAATTTGGCCAAACGATTTTCCCTCTCGTCACCTATCAAGACTGAGGGTGCTGCAGACAGTGGAGGCCAATGGGAAGCCGCCTCCTTGCTGCTGGGGTCCCCCCTCCAGAACTACATGCCTCCCCTGGCCCTCGGGGGTCATCGGGCACCCACTCTAAGCTTCTTCTCCTTGTCCGGACTTCCAACCCTTTGTCCTCCCAACCGCCTGTAGGCTCGCAAAGGCAGGGACAGGGTCTCCAAGCCATTGGCCCTCCTTGGAGCCCATCCAAGGACAGCACGGGGAAGCGGTCACCAGGACAAGCCTGAGGACCAAGGGCTCTCCCGATTCCAAACCTTGGGGAGTCATCAAAAGGAGGGTGTCGCCCGTGGTGGGTGATTGTCAAGGGACGAAGAGGAGAATGTGCGCAGAGCTTAGTGGGGGCCCGCCAACCCCACACGTTCACCAGGGACCGTTGTCATCAAAACCTGTACTGATGACTGTCCAGCCACCAAGAAGATGTGTGATGGATTCCAGACGTTTCTGCCATCAGCAGAAGTCAAGGTTTTTCCCTTCATCGGATCTTCGTCAACTGGACGTTTCTGTCCCAACTTCCTTTATCCTGTGAAGCACCCACGCCTCAGGGGGGATCACAAGACGCCGTGGCCACGGGCCCCGTTTCCTGCCTCCACACTTTTGCTCACGCACTGTCTTCTACCTGGAGTGCCCTCGCCCCTCCCTCACCCAGGCCCAAGCTTCTCCTCCGCCTCCTGCAGGGCACAAGTTAGCATACTTGTTCTAGAAGCCTCTCTGACACAGGTGCACGAACATGCATACACACACTCACACATGCACAAGCACACACACACAGTTGCTTCCTTCTGGAAGATGGCACGACTTGGGCAACAGCAAGTTCCACTTTGGGTCTCACCTTGGCCATGCCCACCACCGTCTCCCTGTCCCTCTAGAAGATTGTCTCCCCTGGGACAACCCCCACTTGCACCCACAAGTCCGGCACCCCCTCCTGCCACTCTGAGAGCTCATGAGGGACAGCAAGGGTCTTTCTTGTCCCCAGACCCTGCACCCAGCCCCGGGCCAGCACCTCCATGCTCGGGACTCAGTGGCCGGTGAAGGAGTGACCAGCACCTGCGAGGCCCCTGCCATCAGGGCCACATGTGCTCCCTTCCACCTGAGTCACCCTCGTGCTCTCCTGCCAGCCCCAGGGACCCGCCAGCTGTAGGACAGGGCACGTTGTGGCCACCACCCGGGGCCCCTAGGGACTGCTGACCCAGGTCTCCAACAGTTTCATCAGAGGTTCTTGTCTTGAGCAACAAAAAGCGGACCCTAATGTGTCCTGTCCCGGAGGCACTGGCTCTGGGGAGGCAGACTGGGCGGTGGGGGCACAGAGCTGTCGGATGGCCATGAGCCCACCCTGCCTAGTGACTCCCCGACTCAGGACCCCAGGGTGAGTGACCCTGCATGGCAGCCGGGCCCTCTCCAGCGCTCTCTGCTTTGACACGCTGTCCCGAGAGGCGGGGGCCAGCCCTGGCTCTGGCCGGTGGTCGAGCATTCGGCTCCCTTGTCTCTGGAGCCGCGGCAGCAGGAAGCCGAGGGCAGTGGAGACCTGTCAGGTTGTGCCTGAAATTGGTCCTCCTGGGGACGATGTGAGGAGGGAGGAAACGATACCTGTGGGCCTGCCCACTGTCACCCCTATTTCTGCTGCTGCCTCAGATTCGCATTTGGGCAGCCCGGCCCGGCCACAGTCTCCCGTATGTGACCCCCGGCTTCGCCCGGTCTGGATGGAAACAGCATCTGAATGTGACCAAGCGAGGCACATTTCTTGCATGGAAACCAAAGGCACATGGAGAGCCTGGCCAGGAAGGAGACGGGTGGGGCCTCACGCCGCCCCCCAGCCCTGGTAGTGGGGAGCGTGGGGGCCAGCAGCATCGTGTCTTCTCTGCACGGGCAGGCTGGCCACCCCGTCCTCTGTCCCCAGGGCCAGACTTCCCCCAAAAGGCAGCTCCAGCCTGCAGGGACGCTGCCAGCCTTCACACGCAGGACGAAGACTGCTCAGGGGACGTATCAATCTGCTCGGGCTGCTGTGACAAAGGACAAGCCCCGTGATCTAAACAACAATATTTATTTCTCCCGGTCTGAGATCCAGTTGTGGACAGGGCCGGTTCCCCCTGAGGCCTCTCTCCCTGGCATGTAGATGCCGTCTCCTCCCTGTGTCCTCATGGGTGTCTGTGTCCTCATCTCCTCTTCTTATAAGGCCCCCAGTCTCACCGGATCCGGGCCCACCCCAGTGATTTCATCTTAACTTGCTCGTCCACAAAGACCTTATTCCTGAATAAGGTCACATTCACAGGTGCTGGGGGTTAAGGATTCCAGCATTTTCTGGGGGGGAAACAATCCTACCCAGAACACAGGATAAGGGAGATGGACCCTGCTCATCCCTCCTCTCTGGGCCAGGAGACACGTCGGCCCCCGGGGGAGTCAGGTACGAGGTGCAGACCCTTCGGAGAACAGCTGGCTCCCCGTGCGCGGACCTCTCCACGGCTCCACGCACTTCGGGAAGAGGGACCCACGTGAAATTCTTCCTCTCGTCTTACGGTGGCTCCAAGCAGACGCGATGGGGCTGCCACGTTGAGCAGCTGACAAGTTCATGCCAGGCCTTTCGGTGACCGTTATTCCTGCTGTTGCTGGTGCAGCCATAGTTTTCTTTAGATCAAGGGAATGGCCACGAGCTATTGCGACTACCAAGGACCAGGCGGGAGTCCAGGCGTCCCAGGTGTGAGCGTCTGCCATGACCTGCACACGCTCTCCAAGTCCCTGCTGGATCGGAGGAAGCACACCTCCCCAGGGACGAGACCAGGGACGCAGAGCCACTTCCCCCTGCTCAGGTCACGTGAGTCCCACAGTTGCAATAGTTAACTACCTGGCCAGGAGCTTCTGAAAGTGGGACTGTGTCCCCAGCAGCACAGCCCTCCCGGCTCCTGCACTGGACTCGAGGACAAGGCTCCAGCCAGCCACCCGGACCTTGAGCCTGGGAGGCTCTGGATGGGTGGTTAGTCGTCCCCACCCCCCGGAGGGACACTGGCCGGCCAGTCAGGTGTTCATAGGTGACATTTGTCCCTCTGGTTCAGCCAGACCTCACAGAGGGGGCAGGGAAGGTATTAGAGACCACGAAAGTGGGGCACCTGCACCCCCCTGGTCAGAGCAGGTGACGACCCTCTGCACCAGACTCAGAAGGCATGGTAGTGGCACAGAGCCCCTCTGCCCAGAGGGCGAGGACAACATCCAGACTCCAGGCCTGGGAGCCAGAGTCCTTCAGGATCTGCAGTCGTGACACAGCCCCGGGGCCATCCCACCCCGGGTTCAGTTATGGTCTTTCTCAGAAAGGCTGCTGCGTTCTCCCTTAGGAGAGAAAGGACCAAGGAGTTGGTCTCCTGTTCCCCGAGAGAAGAGGAAGGCAGAGTGGCAGCCAGCCTCCGAGATGGCCCCAGGGGTCTCCTGGTCACTTGGTATCCATGCCTTTTGCAGGTCCCTCCCACGCTGATTAGGATATGGGGGAAATGCTGGTGCATGACTTCTGAGGCTGGTATCGAAAGGCATTGTCACTTCTGCCATCGTCTCTTGGACCACTCGCTCTGGAGGAAGGTGTGATGCCGCCATACTGTGAGGACACTCAAGCAGCCTGTGGAGAGGTCCAGGCAGTGAGGAGCTGAGGCCTCGCGCCAACAGCCGGGTGAGTGCGCCGTCTTGGAAGTGGGTTCTCCAGCCCCGGTCAAGCCTTCGGATAAGGCAGCCCTGGCTGTCTCAGCTGCAACCTCAGGAGGGACCTGAGCCAGGGCCACTCATTGTGAGCTGCTCCCAAATTCCTAACTCTCAGAAATTAGTGAGACAATGAATATTTGCTCCTGCTTTAAGGCACTTGGTCAGAGCGACACAGGGTCGAGTGGCTGGACCTTCTGTGTGCTCCTCCCTGGCCTCCTGCTGGCACGGGGGAGGCTGGCCAGCACGAGAAGCCCTTGATATAAGCAGCAATGGAGAGAAGGTGGGCTGCATAAGCGCTTCTCCCTGCAGATGACGAGGCCTGGAGAGGATGAGCGAGGCAGGACACAGCGGAGGGCGGAAGTTCGAGGAGGACCGAGACGGCGTGCTCAGCCCAGCACCCCTGCCCGCAGCATCCCTTCTCACAAGGAAGCTTGACTGTGTGCCTTCTGTGGGCAGGGTGGCAGGCTGAATGAAGGCCGCCTGGAGGCATCAGGTGCCAATCCCCAGAATCTACAAATGTTACCTTGTAAGGAAAAAGGGACTTTGCAGAAGTGATTACGTTGAGGCTCTTGATGTGGGAAGATCATCCTGGATGATAAGGATCCTAAATGTAACCACAAGGGTCCTTTTAGGTGAGATCAGACACACACAGACGAGGAGGAGGTGACGTACCAAAAGAGGCAGAGATGGGAGCGGTGCAGCCACAAGCCGAGGAATGCTGGCGGCGCCCAGGAGCCAGAAGAGGCGCGGAGTGAGGTCTTAGAGCCTCTGTAAGGAGCGCAGCCGGGGTGACATCTTGATCTTGGCCTAAGGATGCCGATTTCGGACTTCTGGCCTCCAAAACTGTGAGAGAATCCATTTCTGTCGTTTTAAGCCACGTGGTTTGTGGTGTTTTGTTACGGCCACCCCAGGAAACCAACACAAGGGGCAACATAATGTTAGAGCGAAGAATTGAAGAAGAATCTGGAAACAGAGTCCAGAGAGACTGCCCGGAGGTCAGGAAAGACGGTGAAGGTGGGCGTGTCTATCCGTGCAGGTGGAAAATGACAAACCAGAACCGGAGTGATGTTAGTCCCTCTCGGCTCTAACTCATAGTCTCCAAGCCTCAGTTTCACCATCTGTAAAACGGGGCTGACACAGGCAGCGTCCCCATCCCTGGGGTGGGCTCTGAGGACCGGGAGAGTCGGCTCTCATCCATTGCCCCGTCTGTGTGGGTTGTGAGCAGGTACACTCCTGCCACAGACATGCCAGGTGACAGCTCACCGGTCCGGGAAATGTCAGACAGGCAGACCCAGGGTCCCGGGGCTGGCAGCGTCACACGTCACCCGTGTGTGAGCACACCTGTACTGCCCTCCTCGCAAGAGGTAATGACAGACAGGGATGAGAAGCATCAGGAGCCAATAAGAAAGGGAGGAAGGTGGGCTGTTGGACAGACAGCCGGTGCCACGACCCCTTACCTTAAGTCCAAAGGGAATCCAGTTTGGTCCTTGCCTCCCTCCCAGTCCAAGCTGGCTGTGGCCTTATAAGAAGAGGAAGAGAGGGGCTGGCCAGTGGCATAGCGGATAAGTTCATGCACTCTGCTTCCTCGGCCCAGGGTTCGGATCCTGGGTGCGGACCTCCGCATCGCTCATCAAGCCATGCTGTGGCAGGCGTCCCACATGTAAAATAGAGGAAGATGGGCACGGATGTTAGCTCAGGGCCAATCTTCCTCGGCAAAAAAATAGAAGAAGAAGAAGAAGACAAGAGCTTTCTCTCCCTCTCCCTCTTCTACGCGAGGACTCAGCGAGAAGGCAGCCGTCTACAAGCCAGAAAGTAAGACTTTGCCAGAAACTGGACCCCACCAGAAACTTCATCTCGGACTTCCAGGCTCCAGAACTGTGAGAAAATAAGTTTATGTTATTAAAGCCGCCCTGTCTACAGTATTTTGCTACGGCAGCCCTAGAGACGAGGGTACCTGCTCCTGCCTGAATCATCGTCACCATTTACGTGTGTCCAGGGATTCTGGTGTTCAGGAAGCTTTCCTATCCCTTCGTCTTGGTCCTCACACTCTCCACAAAGATGCCACCAACCCACAGTGTGGACGATTCAGATATGGTGGGGCTGGGCTCAAGAGCCGGGTCTCAGACCTGTGGCTTAGTGCTGTTTGCAATACCCCAAAGTTACATTTTCTAGCCATCTGGTACCGACACCCTGGCTCGTTCCCCTTGGACACCTGAGAATGAGTCCCATTTTACAGAGTTGAAAGCTGACAATGGAGCCATAGACAAAAGCCTGGAAGCCAGAGGCAGGAACCAGGTCTCTTCTGGGTGGAACTTCCAGGCGTTCCAGGTGATCTTGGGGGGGTGGAAGGGTCGCCAGGTGGCTGGGAAGCAGAACCGCCTTAGGTCCCACACACATCGCTCCTCAGCTCTCCAGGGTTCTGGCTGCCCCCGCTCGGCCTCAGTTTCCCTCCCATGTAGGTTCCATGACAGAAGCACCGCATCAGTGCCAGGTACCACATGCGCAGCGCCCAGCCTGCGGCCCGGTTCCATGCGTCTACGCACAGCGTCAAGGAACGGCTGATGGAACCCAAAGAAACGGATTAAAGGGGCTGGAGACGCAAAGAGGGTTCCAGTTTCCAGCTCACCTCGCCCAGCCCGCCGGTTTCTGAGCAGCAGCGTTCAGAGACAGCTTGGGGCAGCCACGAGGCTGGTGCCGTTAGCAGCCACGGACACCCGCCTCCAGGTCCCAGACCTCCGCATAGCTCTGCCTCGTGAAACGGGATCCCACAGGCCGGCTAAGCCCTCGGATGCCTATAATTCCTTGGCTAATGCTTAGCTTAATTAAGACATCGACGTTAATGGCCTTCTCACCGATTACTTTAAGAAATGGCAGGTCCGTAAGACGATATTTCCTGGTGGGCAGGATATCACGATGAAATCTCCAAGTCATCATTTCAACACAGGAAGTTATCGGCTACCTGGGGCAGCGCTGGCCCCGCGGCACAATTGGCCCACTGTTCCGAGCGTTATTTAAGAGGCTGAGGAATCCACGTCCCCCAGCAGTCGGTCAGCGGGGGGGGGGGGGGGGTGGGGGTAAAAGGATCAATTGAGCACGTTAGCTCTGCGTATAGAGCTTCTCAGTGTTTGGTTTGCTTTGATGCGAATGAAAAATAAGCCCTATACATTTGAACTTGTCGCTTTATCTTTTCCAGACTTCTGTCGAGCCTCAAAGTCAGTGAAAAAAAAAAAAAATAGTCAGCTCGACTTAAATTAGCATTTCTCCCTTTCTTTCTTTGTCTGTCTCTATGCCCTTCGGTTTTAAAAATAAACATCATAGTTTTATGAAATTAAGAGACCAGAATGTTTGCCATTCGGCAATCCCTCCTGAGTCTCGGCCACCGAGCGCTGGCGAACCCGGGCTCAGCAGGAAGCTGAGTTCCGCCTTAGATCTGCAGACATACTCATCACCCACCTGGTACGTCAGGGTCGTGGTGGGGAAAGGAAAAGGAAAACCTGTTTCTATAGGAATTGAATACATAGTTTCTAAGAAGTCCTCTTTCTGGGTAACATGAGGGGGTCTACCCCTTCGTAGGATTAGTGTCTCTTTTTATTGTGCTCTGTCTCCGAAAGGAACGGTCTGATATGAGCAAAATGTGAAACCCACCCCCCAAGCTGCCCACGGGGCGGGCATGGGGGCTTCTCTGGGGTCCTTCTCCATCAAGGAAACAGACTCGAAATAGGCGCCAGGTCAGCGCCCCCACCCGCCCTCCATCCTCGGAGCCCTGGATGGATTCAGTGGGATGACAAGTTGGTGGTCCTAGTTTTTCTCTTTCACCAACCAGACATTTGGTGTCCTAAAGAGCGACCCAGGCCAGCGTCCACGGGGGGAAGGAGTGCTGGCGTGTGGGCTCGCAGCCACGTGCGTGTCGCGTGAAGCGATCAACGATGTCACGAAGGAGCACGTGTTTCCTACACGGCTCTTGTGTCAACCGCTCACCGCCTGTGGTCGTGCCAAATTCAGACCCAGCGAAATTCCTATGGGCTTGGGAAATTCAAGCCCGTGATTATTCTCCAACACTTGGTGGTGACGGTAACGAAACTGGGAAGGCTTCCATCAACCCAACAATGGATGGAGCTGGCCATGCGGGTGTAGACAGGACTACCATCAACAAACCAGGGAAAGGAAACAAACCCAACTGATATTTACCACTCTCCCTCACTCTGAAAACCCCCCGGAGTCTACACTCCAGAATGTCCCCCTCTCTGTGCCTCTTAGGAAGAGGGAACCTGTACCCGCTTCTTGCTCAGAATTGGCTGGGGGGCGGGCTCACCTTCCTCTCTGCTGGGCAGCCGGCTCCTCTGCAGAGATGCACAGATCCGTTTATTTATTCAATCCATCTTGATTTATTCATCAGATTTAAATCACCTCTTTTTGATAAGAGCCCAAAAAGTGGGGGCGGAAGCAGCTCTCCGGACGTGGAGGCTGGGCCACCGCTGGTGCACACATGTTTTCTCTTAAGCCGTCTTGCAGGGTCCCCGCCACGGGCCAGGCCGCTGCCCAGGGGCGGCGGGGCGAGGCCTGCTGCTAACCGTTCCTGCTTCCACCAGTGCACATGGATTGCGCGTTCATGAAATGGACACGGAACGCAGGTTGGCTGACACAGGTCACAAGGAAGCTCCCTCCCACAGCTCGAGTCCAGAGTCCCGGCGTGGCAGTCACCCCCCACTCGGCCACTCAGCACTCTGTGCTCAACCCACCAGAGCGGCCACTTCTCATCACCAAGCGCACTGTGCCTCTGAGCAGCTTTGGGGAGACCCTTGTTGGCTTGGCCACCGTGAGCACCCCTGGCTTCTAACGTTGGATGCTAAGGACTCACAGCCACCTCCTCATCTAGAGACCTCCCTCAACCACATGGGAGCCACCAGCCCAGAACACCACGCCATGGCCACCTACCTGGAAGCACCACACGGTGGTCTCAAGGTGGGACTGAGTCTGTGGTATGACCACACTCCAGAGCCCCCCTGCAGGACCAGCCTGAGGCCAGTTTCTGGCTAAGACCACCACTTTGCTGAGCTTTTCCCCCTGCCTCATCCTGCCTCCTTCACTCCCTTTCTCTTAAGAGCCCTCCCTCAATGAATCACCTGGAGCCAAACCCTTGGCTCAGGCTCTGCATCCTGGAAACCCAGCTTAAGCCCCACCGTTTTTGCATCTCTGGCTTGGCTGCCTCTGTCTCCTCAGTGGAAAGACCTCCTTCTTTCTCCCTTGTTATGGGCTGAATGGTGTTGAAGTCCAAACCCCAGCACCTCAGAATGTGACTGTATTTGGAGATGGGGCCTTTAAAGAGGTGATCAAGATAAAACGAGGTCACAAGGGTGGGCCCTAATCCCACAGGACCGGGGTCCTTGTAAGAAGAGGACACAAGGACACAGACACACACAGAGGGGCGATCACGTGAGGACACAGGGAGGAGACGGCGTCTGCACACCAAGGAGAGAGGCCTCGGGGGAACCACCTGCTGACCGCTTGGTCTCAGACTTCTAGTCTCTAGAGCTGTGAGACAATAGGTGTGTAAGCCCCCAGGCTGTGGGGCTTTGTGAGCGCATCCTGAGCAGACTCATCCTCTCACTGACATGCGTTTGTCCTTCGGAATCCAGCTGCAACGTCGTCCCCGCTTCTCGGAGACAGAATGAATCATTTATCTGGAACATTCTTGTGCCTCTCTCAATATATATATATATATCATCCTCGCTTGCCTTATGTTAGTCACATACATTCCTGGCCCCTCCCAGGGGAGATTTTGGGTTTAATTCATGCATTGTTGCATTCCACACAGGACCAAGTAAATTCTCCATCAATGTGTGTCGAGCTGAAGACGGGCCTGGATTGAATTCCTCCACTCCCCAGGAGGGCCACCTACCTCTTCCCCGGCCGACCACATTCAGTGACAACCCAGATGCTATCGCAAGCTGGCATAGCGCAGAGCGGGATCAGGGCCGGGCCTCCAGCACCGGCTCTGTCCAGATGGCCCTGAGGACGCGGACTGGGACTTGACTTTCTTTCCGTGGGGCTGAAGGCTTCCCGGGAATTCACCGACTGAACACACCTCACCGAAAAGATGGCAGGGAAACCCGGCACCCGGACCTGTCTCGGTTCCCCCGGGGAGCTCCTTCCTACAAGGCTGGCTTTCCCGGAGACCCCCCCTGTAGGAGTGGGGCGGCCGCGAGGCCGCTCACCCCGGAGGCCGGCGGTCGGTCCGACCCCAGCGCTGAGCCAGGGTTTGCTGCCGAACAAACGAGGCATCTACGTGTCAGAATCAGCAACCGTCATCCAAGATGCTGGGGGTTTTCTTCCTCGTTGAAATGGATCTTTTGAGAGTCAGTCAAGAGGAAAGAATGTGGAAGGATGGAGTGCGGTGGGGCACCTCGGGGAAAGAGGCCCTTGATTGTACGGGGAACGTGATAAACAGACGATTGACTCTCAGCACAGACTTCCTCCCGTTACCTATAAATCTCGCTGTCGGAGAAACCACCCATTTGCTTTCCCAACCAAAGGGGGGAGAAAACATCCCGAGTAGGGCCGTGTTTACTGCAATGTTCTCCATTGTCGGGAGCGGAGCTGGGGAAGAAAATGTCCAGGGCTCGCTCCCCACCCCCGCCTCCCCTCGTAGGAACACAGAGCTGCTTTGCATAAGCTGCCTGTCGGGCAGAAGGGAATACGAATGCAAATATCATAGGATGGATTATGATCGCCTGCTCTCGCCTCACGGACAATAGACAGCTCGCCAGACCCAACACCAGCCACGGCCAGGTTGCATTTTTAAAAGGACTTTTGTGCATATTTCTCTTTAGTATTTAGGAGCCCCTTAAAAGACATCAAAAGTGTTTAGGGCAGATATTCAGAATAAATGAAGCCTTTTTTCCCCCCTGTGTGGTTGCCTTTGTAATAACAGTCTTATGTGCTGGATGCTTATGGAACTTAAGATGAAAAGCCATTTTCTGGGCCGCTGGCAGAATGATGAGAAATGAGCAGCGTACCTACGGTTCCTGTGCGCCCGGGAGGGAGTCTGTTCCAGGCCATGGGAAAGGGCCACTGGCATGCCGCTCCTTGGGACCAGCCTCCTGCTTTCTGATATTTCCATCCCACGACTTTTCATAAAGGCATGTAAAAAAATACCTTGGTTAATTGGTTGTGATGAAAGAACATGATAGCGCCGTGGTCACGGAGACCCACGGAGGGTTTGCCCAAGAATTCGTTACGTAACTGGTGTCAGAGTAGACTTGTTCAAATGTTCACGTCCCTCTCTGATTTGGAGACATTAAAACAAAGCAGGCAAGCTGGAGCCGAATGCAGGAAAGTCGGAATCAAGGGTTCTAAGAAGTCGGTTCATCTTAATGGGCCTCAGATGACCCAGCTAAGAAATGGGTCTAATTATACCCACTGCGTCGGATCCTTGTGAAGTTTAATGAATGCTTAAAAACGTTTTGAGATCCTCAGATGCAAACAGACCACAAACGCAAAAAGATGCTGTGGGCACTATCTGAACTCTGTCCCTTCCAGCAATGGGCGTGCCAGGGATGGGCCTCTCTCCGCCACACCTGTTTTTGAACCCTTTTGATTTCTGTGGGTCACTTAGCGTGTCCCACGACAATAGTCATTAGGCCTGAACACATTCCATAGCAACATAGTTTCCAGGAAGGAAAATGTATCTTTGCTGCCTCCTGCCCATCCTTGTTCATTTCTCCAGCGTCACTGTATGGTTCTGGGATGAGCGTGGTACCCACCACCCCGGCTTAGATTGTTCCAAATCACAATGGTCTTTCTTAGTGAATAACCAAGGAGAGGTCTTGGGGTTCATTGTCTTTTCCTTATTCTTTTGTAATTAAGTAGAAAGACCTCACCGATTTTAACTCAATTTGGTCTCTGATAAAGACATTCGGGATGCATGCAGTTTTGTTTTGCCTTCGGATTTGCCATCTTTGAAACGTGGTTTTCCGGCCTGGATTGTGTCCCTTGGGTAAGGACAATGGATGGAGGCTCATGAGTGGCCTGGAGCTCCCAGGCTTTCCAGGACCTGAAGTTGCTGCGCAATCCTGCTAAGCCACTTTCTCAAGAGTGTTAGGTGAAGTCGAATATTTTTTATTTCTCAATACTGATTGGGCTGGAATGAAAGGGACCTCTTCTGCCCAGTGTGGCCTCTTGTTGCCCGCTCTGTCCTGGACACTTTACCCCCGATGGTCACTTGGCTCCCTCCTTGGCTTCATTTAGAGCTCCACACAGACGCCCCCCCCCCCCACCCCATCTCTTACCCAGCACTATTCCTTTGCACGACTTTTCATTCAGCTACATGTTATTCTCTCTCCGCTCTGGAGTGCAGTGTCCGCCGGGTGGGGGCTGTCGGTCTAATGCATTGCCGTGTCCCTCGCCCTCAGATATCACCTGGCACATGGCGAGAGCTCAAGAAGTTGTTAGAGGAACGGTTCAGCCCCCAGTCCTGTGGAGCACACGCCGTCTCTTTCAACTCGGGGTCCCCAGACAGCAGAGCCTGAAAGGAAGGCTCCAGTTCGAGTCCCTCAGGGAGGACTGTGACCTGGGGGCAGTGTGATCACCGCTGGAAAGGAGAGAGAGCCACACAAAGATGTGTTATTGGATCTCCCATTGCTACGGTCGCTGGTGGCTCGACCCAAGGGGCTCCCGGAGGAGCTGCGTGAAATGCATGCCGGGACCTCCATCTGGAGAAGGCGATGCATTCGTCCCACCTCTGTCTGTCAGCTCCCACCCTCCGCTGGACAGAGAGTCCGCCCACAAAATCTTGACTTCCTAGCACTTCCAGATCCCGGTTCGCGAGTGCCCAGCGCACAGCGGTCCTCAGAGAAGCCCGGAGGCAGGAAGCAAGAGGCATGTGCAGTGTACACCGCGAGCAAGGTTGGCAGGTGGGTATGGTGACCATAGGTGTCACTCCTGCTTCCACCTTCTGCTCTTGAATCCATGCGTCCCAACTTTTGAGGACACAGCACCATGTAATGGCCGTTGGTTGGGCACATTCACCACACAGGTTGAATGGAAGGAAGACAGGGTCCCCGATTCTGCCGGGTGTTGTCCCCTTAGCTGAGTCTTAAACAGGATACCCCAGCATGCTTTCAGGCTACCTGCTTCTGGCTGGTAGGAGTACATCATCGGACCAGTAGATCTCAGGATGGTGTGCTCAGCGTTGACTCTCCCTGGCCGTGACGTGAGTTCTTGCTCCAACCCATCCCGTAACACCTTGGTGAAAGAGTCTGGAAGCCCTTTGGTGGATGCCGGCAGAATGCTGTGAGCAGAGAAGGCAAACCCGTATCCAGAGCAGTGTCAATTCCAAGTGACAAACTGCTGTCCCCACCACATTAGATGGGATCCAATGGAATCAGCTTACCACTAAGGGAGGGG
Organism: Equus quagga; assembly: GCF_021613505.1. Classification (NCBI taxonomy): domain Eukaryota; kingdom Metazoa; phylum Chordata; class Mammalia; order Perissodactyla; family Equidae; genus Equus; species Equus quagga. Next base: position 3,756,263 of record NC_060283.1, on the reverse strand, counting down.
GCCTTATTGAAGGTTCATCGTTTGTCTCTGCTGCTGAAAGGGTGGGCACCCGGCACTAATGTTGGAGTGGCTGGAGAGAGACTGGCTGTCATCCCCCGGGACAAGTCATGCCACCGCTCTGGTCACTGAGAGCTTGCTCTATGGGACAGGCCCTCTGGTGGGCACTAAAGATCCACACACTTCTTGCCCACTCCCACAGATCCATCTCCACGCCTTTCCTCCAGACTATCCTGCCCCTAATCTTCTAATTTTGTTCCTTCCAGGCCCCTGTCCAGTCAGCCAAGCCGTTTGCCCACGTCCAGGAGTCCCCGTACAGTCTCGCTCCAGGGCACTTCTCTTTCCATGCAAAGTGGACGACCAGGGGTGCTGCCCAAAGATGTCGCCACCCCACTCTCTTTTAGGGCTACTCCTCAGCAGGGACAAAACGTAAAAGAAGTCGGTGGTCAGCCAGCACCAACGCATCACGCCCGCCCTGCTGTGAGCCGGGTGTGAGTTCTTTCCTCTTCCATCAGTTGTCTGCAGAGCACGTCCTTCTCAGATGCTAGATGTGAGTTGAGGGAGAGGAAAGGTGCACTGGAGGCAGGCCACCTGACAGTCTAGGAATCCGTTCATGTCGCGTACTCATTCCTTCCAGACCCACTTACACCCCACCTCCCACGTACCGGGGCAGCTCCAATTGCATAGTCACTTGGTATCCCACGGCCAGGCGTTTGACCTCTGCTGGAGCCTAACAGTGTGCCCTGAGCTCTTTTTCAAATGGCAAGTAGTTCCCGTTGTAAAAAGCACATTTTGCTCCAGAGCTCCATGGGTCCATGTTGAGACGCTCTTAAGTTGGCTTTCTGCACCCTCCACCTCTGGGGACCTTCAACACCATCATGCCTGTTGAATCACAGGTCCCCAGGGCAGTCTCGACCTGCCACAGAGCCTTCTCTTCCCCTGGGTCCCTCTTGAAACAGAAAGCCTTTCAAACCACCCAATAAACGGGTTAAAACAGGATTTCCCAGTGAGATCTATGTCGCCCCCAAAATCCAAAGACATTGAGCTAAGCAGGAAGAAGTCACAAATCGTTCTTGCCTCAGAGGGTCTGTCCCAGCATGTCCCAGACCCCGGGTCCCTCATCCCTTCACGGATACGCACGCTCTCACATTCTCGTGAGTTCGTCGCCCACTTTCTGAGCGTCACGTGCCTTAGTGGGGCTGCTCGGGGACCTGCCTCTCCCTGCTCACCACGTCCAGTTAGCACATGTCACCAGTCTTACATACCAGCACGATCTGCAGAACATCAAGACAACTGTGGTCCCCTGTGAGGCGACTTCTTTGGAGAACGAGGGCATTAACCCAGATCTGGCCCAAGACAGTGAATGCGTCCTGCTGTCCTTCCCAGATAATGACAGATTGCTTTTCATCCTCCTCACTCAAGGGGCTGGAGGAGAACACTTTCACTCTGTCAACAGATACATCTCATCCAACTTCCGTTTCTGGCTCCAAGAGGGAGAAATAAGTAGCAGAGCAACCTTCTCGCCATAAACAACTCGAAAATTGGGGGGAAAGTATGAAGCAATGGTGTCTGGCATTGGACGACAGGCAGCCGAGCCTGTGAGCCTGAGAAAGGGGGCACTCATGTGGTGAGCCCGCTGCGCTCCCTGGCCCTCTGCCGAGGGAAAATTCCTGACTCTGGTGCGAGGGGCTGGAGCAGAGCAGGGTCTGGCAATCCTCTCGAGCTGGAGAGACTGCCAAAGCAACTTGAATCTGGGGGCAGGGCACCGGAGAGGTGGGAGCTGTGCCAGGCAGGGGCGCCTCAGACATTTGTGCAGTGTTAACCTGCAAGTCTTTGAGCCAGGGTGGGGCTGTGTGGAGGCAGGGAGAGATGATGCAAGGACTAGCTGAGAGCAGCTGCTTTGGGGTTGAGAGGCGAAATGGTGCTGAGACATACTGGAGGTCCAGGCCAGCGGGAAAGGAGAGGTTTCACTTAAGAGACATCAGAAAAGTCATGCCTCAGAAGACCATACCCTAGAGAGAGGTCTAGTCTACACTGTCTCCAACAGAGATTTAAACCAAGTCTCAACAAGGGCCTTTGATGTGGCTGGAAGGGAGAATTTGAGGATGAGTCAAGACACCTTCAAGGGGCTTGGGAAATACCAGATCCAAGCCTGTTCAAGTTCAAGTTCTCCGTCAGGAATCCATCCGCCCACTGGAACAAAGACCAGCAACGTTCAGAGGTAAATATCAGAATCCCCAAACTCTACAATGTGTCACATGCCACGTCGTATGCAATCTGCAGCTTCACATAACAGAAAAAGATCCTAGACATGCAACGCATCAGGAAAACGGGACTCATACTCAAGAGAAAAAACAGTCAGTCGAAACTGACCCTGGGATGGCCCAGTGCAGGACTTAGCAGATCCAGACTTTTAAAGCTGTTACAATAAATATGTTCAAGGACTGAAAGAAAAATATGGTCCCAATGAGTGAATGGATGGGGAATCTCCACAGGGAAATCAGAACTTGAAAAGAGAAGTGAATGGAAATTCTAGAACTCCAAACCAGCACAACAAAGGAAAAAAGTAAGTGGATTTACTTAAAAGAAGATTAGAAATGACAGAAGAAATGATCTGAAGACAGAGCAGTAGAAACTAACCAATCTGAAAAAGGAAATGATCAAAAGAAATTAAAAGAGAATTAACAGACCTGTCACAGACCGAAGGAACAAAACCAAATGGCCGGGAGCATGTGTAATTGCAGTTCCAGAAGGAAAAGAGAGTGAAAATGAGGAAGAAAAAATTTGAAGAACTAGAGTGAAAAATGTCCCAATGTTGATGATTTTCATATAATGGGGGGAAAAAACTGCTTCCAGATCCAAGAAACCCAGTGAACTCCAAACAAGATAATTACAAAACAAAACCAAAAGAATCAATAACCACACGTGTGCAAATCATAGTAAAACTACTGAAAACTAAAGATAAGAGAAAATTTTGACAGCAGCTGGGGAAAAAAGCACAGCACACACAGGGGAACAAACCTACCAACGAGGGCCAATGTCTCATCAGAAACGATCGAGATCAGAAAATAGTGGAAAGGGATACCAAAGGGTTGAAAGAAAAGATGCATCGACTCAGAATAGTATACCTGATATATCTGGATATACCACATCCAGGGACAATATCCTTCAAACACAAGAGAGTTGACGCAAAGACGTTTTCTGATCAATAACACCTGAGAAAATCTGTCACCAGCAGATCTATCCTACAAGGATGTTTTCCAGGCTGAAGTTATACCAGTTGGAACCAAGAATCCACAGGAAGGAATGAAGAGCGTTGGAAGTGGTAAATAAGTGGGTAAACAGCCACATCCAATGGCAGTGGTTTGTCAATATGCTCCGGTTAATGCACCACACCCGGCATGGCAGCTAGACTAGCGGTTAAATTTACAACAGCATCATGCACCAGGATCTGCCTGGTTTGGGTTTTTTTGTTTTGAGGAAGATTAGCCCTGAGCTAACATCTGCCACCAATCCTCCTCTTTTTTGCTGAGGAAGACTGGCCCTGAGCTAGCATCCGTGCCCATCTTCCTCTGCTTTATACGTGGGATGCTGCCACAGCATGGCCTGACAAGCAGTGGGTAGGTCCACACCGGGGATCCCAACTGGCGAACCCCAGGCCGCCAAAGTGGAACGTGCGAACTTAACCGCTGCGCCACTGGGCCAGCCCCATGATCCACCTGGTTTTTGTGGGCCGGACAGGTGAGTTGAACAGGCATGTGACGAGGCAGCACCCCCGTCTCCTGAAGTTTCTTGTGGTCCTAAATCTCTCTTCCTCCTGGTCGTGGTATTGCTTCTGACTTACTGTCTTAGCCGGGAGGGGGCGGTTTCATGGGCTTCCACTTGGCTCTTCCCAGGAATGGCTCTTTTTCCACAAGTCTGGGGGTCAAAGCCAGGGTCCTGCCAGCTCTGAAGGATAACTACCCCACTTACACGATAAGGGACCAGGAAAATGACCGCAGGGCGAGTCCTTGGATCCACCGTGAGATGGACGTGGGCAGGAACCCCACTTCTGGCCTGGCTCCCACAGGCCCTACTGTAACCAGCGGACAATGACAGAGTTCCAGGTCTCCCGGTATCAGACCCCACATCCAACAATCCTGGAAGGTCTGTGCACTCCCCTCCCTCAGGGCATGGGGACCCTGGCAGACAGCCACAGCTCACTTTGGGGAACCATCAGGGAAAGACGTACTACACAAACTGGCAGTGACATTACAGGTTCCTTCCTCAAGGGGACTCAACTTCCCTTTTAATTAATTAGTTAACTAATTAATGAATTAATGGGGTCTGGGTGTGAACTGAGCCAGATCCACCGCCATGTCTATTTCCCCAGTTCCCGTCGGCGCCCAGGGACCAGCTCCCGCCGTCCTCGCTCCACAGCCCTTTCCTCCCAGAGGAGGGACTGTCCCGCTCCCGCTCCACCCAGGCCGGGCTGAGGGCTGACACTGCTGGCTCCAGCCTTACTGGCCTCAGTGTAGGCATATCGAGGGGCGCTGGGGTTACGTGTTAGGAAGGACGCGTGTCGAGTCCTTGACGGAGGCCTTGCGGCATCTCTCGGCAAAGACGCCCTCTCTCCTCTGTCGGGGTTGGGAGACTCCTTCTGCTGATGCAGAGGGCTCCGGGGAATCTGGGGGTGCAGGAGTTTGCAGGCCCCCCACCTCCATGCCCAATCCTGCGTCTCCGCATCCTACTCTCTTCCTCTCAGGACGCTCTCAGGCCCGGACCAAGCGTGCCTGTCAGGGCCGTGCATCGCGTCTCCTTTGCAGCCCTGCCTCTCTTATGTCAGACCCTGGGGCTCGTCTTCAATACCATCTGCCCTACAAGAGGTGGACGTCCCTCAGTGCCACCAGGGGACCTCCGGCTTCCACGGCGTGACCTGAGTGGACTGTTGGCCCCTCTTAGCCTGTCACTTCCTTTTCCAGGGCTGCCGGGGCCATTGAACAAAAGGCAGGGTACTCCACGTGACTCAAGGGCCACAGCCCACACAGACCCATGCCTAACTCTCCTTCTGCACCTCGTGCCGGGTACCACAGGTGGCAGCCTTGGCAGTTGGGGTCCTGGCATCATGAGTGTCTGGGTTACCCCCGGGAGTGGGGTCCTCGTTGCCATCCGACTGCCGAGTGGTCCAACACCAAAACCCCACCCTGGGGCTCTTCTCTCGGGGGCTGCTCTCACAGGAAGCACCTTAGCCGGATGCTCTTAGCAAAGCTGGAAACACGGGCTCACCTGCAAGGACTTGATTGACAAGTGAGCACCAGTGAGCGAGGGCAAGGGAGGGCGCCCAGTCCAGCCCCTTCAAATCAATGAACCTCTGCTGGCTAAAAGGACAAACAGGGACCGCGGTCACATCTTAACCACCAAGCAATGAACTAAGGCAGTTGCCTGGATTTTAAAGTCAGGGATCGAAGTTTAGGGGGAGAATGAGGTGAAGGAGTTTGGGGTCAGCATCCTTCTCCTCTCTGCCTCAGCGCCCTGCCCCTGAGGGATGATCACGCACTCGGAGCCCGCATGGCCATGTGGCCGTTGATTTCACGACGGGAGTCCACACCCGGCCAGCCCTCCAACGCACCGTGAACTTGGCTTTCTGCTTAAGCAAAGGGGGGAAATTAATGTTGTCCGACAACACGCTGCCCGTATTATAAGTAAAAACCCTGAGATCTAAAAACATGCTGGAATCCACTGGAAGTTCTGAAATTCACCCTGGAGTTGACCTAATTCCAGAACTCTTGCACTGCCCGCTGAACCATGCCCCCAATTTTGTTCTGAGAATCCGGGACCACCAGCCCGAATGGGCCCCCTTTATTCTTCAGGTGGGGTCAGTGAGGTTCAAGGTGGTTTGAGGGAAAACGCCTGTTAAGCGCGTGGATCCGTCTGGGTCTGAGATCCCACACGAGCGCCCCAGATCAGCACTCCGGCCTCCAAGGCAGGGAGGCCGCCGTTCCAGGCAGTGTCTGTCTCGAGCGTCAACACAGCTTTTCGTTGACTTCTTCATCTTCGGCTTCCTGTGGGATTTTCCTCTTTGACAGTACGATTTGCTGAAAATGAACATTTTGATGAGAAAAATATTCAGACCTCTGAGACAGGAGGGGAGCTGTGAGTTCTCTGCCCACCGGGAACAGAGAGTGAGGAGCCGGCTGCACGGCCCCCCTCCGGGAGCAGAGCCTCTCTGCTTGGCTCCGTGTCACATCTCCCTCACGAAGCCAGGGTCCCGGGTCTCTTCCTGGAGGCAGGCTCCTGGTGGTCCCAGGCCGCCAGCCTGGCTGGGGAGCCCTCACGGGAGAGGAGAATGGGGTGAGACCTGTGCACCTGTGCTAAGTCCAGCCCTCGGGGCTCAGAGCCTGCAGGGTCGCCGGCCTGAGGCCACTGCCGCTGCTGGAGAAGCGGGGCTCAGAGAGATGGCCCAGCACAGCTCCGAAGGGGTAGGGTTTGGGTTCAAAGCCAGCTCTTCAGATCCCAGCCCCCCGCCTCATTTCTGCTCCATGCTGGCCCAGGAGGAACGCTGACCACCAGAGGACGTGGCTGCGGGCCGAGAAAAGCCCGGTTTGGCCAGGGAACCCCTTGGCTGAAGGTTTGGTTCATGGATGGAAAGGCACGGGGGTCTGGGGGCCTCAGGGGCTCTAGGGGGCTGCAGGGGTCTGGGGGGCTCAGGAGTGGGGCCTCAGGGCTGGGTCCCCAGATTCGGTTCACAGCGGGATGTCCCATGCTTGCTGGGAGCCACGTGGCACTTCACACTCAGATCGAAACCCCAACGTGACCGGCTCGAGGATGCTGAGCAAGGCTGGAGGGCAAGGCAACACCCCCAAACAGGGGAGAAGATGGCAGAGCTGCTGGGAGCCGAGCACAGTCCACTCTCCAGTGTTTGCAGGGCAGCTGTTTCCGTCTCTCCCGCACTCGCGGAGCGCCCCAAGCACCCCGAGTCAGGAGGCTCAGGACTGGGCCGGGGGCCTCGGGCTCTGCACGGCCTGACGATGGGCAGTCATTTTATGAACACATCACCGAGGTGCTCCTGCGCCCTGCCGGCAGAGGGGTTGGCCCTAGGACCCCAAGCAGGGTGCCTTCCTCCAGGGCTCGCAGCTGTGTGGGGATGCCATGCGGCTCCGACAGAACCAAAAATGACGTCTCGGGAGCCCTGATAAAGAGATGAGGGTTTTTGGCATCATGTCTGCATAGGATCGTGGGCCCGGGCAGTGAGGGTGGGTTGCCATGGTCTCCGTGGGTCCTGGCAGGCTTCCTGGAGGAGGCGAGGCCCAGCAGGGCTTTGAAGGATATGAAAAATTTGACCGGCAGGAGAGGATGGGGTACCGGAGTGGACGAGGCACAGACTGAGGAAGCCCGGGGGAGCCTGTCCCGTCGGCCGTGAGCAGATGGCCTGGGGCATGTCCCTGGATGCGTGGGCCCTCCACAATTTCTCTGTGAGGTTTTTCAATTTTGTGTTCAGTCCAGTGACCACGTCCTCCACAGATAACACCCACACGGAATCTTCTGGAACGCTTCTGATTTCAGGGTTGAGTTTCCTCAGGAACGAAAAGATGACCAAGGGTGGGGAGCTCTGAGCCTTTCCTGGGATGTGGACTTTGGGGCAGACTATTAAAGTCCGGGGACCTCTTCTCAGAATAATACTTATCAATGCAAAACATAAAATGGATAGGATTACAAAGGAAACAAATGGCCCCAAAATCAGTTAACCAAATATTTTTTAAAAAAATAAATTTGTGATATAGAAACTGCCCTGCTTTACCGACATACAAAATAAACACAGCAGCAGGTCTGGAAACTTCCATGATTTTGAAAGGTAGATCAATGAAAACAAGATTTCAAGATTTCTGCACCAACCATGATGTGGTTTGAAAACATCCGTGATTTCCACCGGTGGCAAAGCCACTCACTCTGCCACTGCCACTGCAGCTTCTTTTGTCCCTTCAAAATGCCCAATTGCAGTGGACGATTGGTGAAAATATAAATTTTTTCCCCTCTGAGTTCACGGACCCCGGGTTAGGAAGCCCTGACCTCGAAGGACCATGTCGCTCTTCATGCGTTGGGAAATAGATGTCTGGCTGCCATCAAAATTAGCAGGCTGTGGTGCCAAAACCAGCATCAGCATTCCACAGGCTTTGGCACTCAGAACGAACTCCTTTATCAGCCAGACAGACACCCCGAAGCAGAAAGATGCGTCCACAGGACACAGCTTTGACTTCGTTTAGCATCATGAGAATGGCGTGTTGGGATGTGCGGTCCTTTTAATTGACAGTGGCTAACAGAGTCCAGCTTGACACGCAAAGGACATTTGCCCCCAGGGAAGGACACAGAATGAATGAGACACCCACCTCCTTAAGGGGCTTCTCAGTTTACCGTTTAGGGGGGTACCATCTCCCAGGTGGACTCGAGAGGTGGCCAACCCGGGCTGGGAGCCTGGCCTTCTCTCGCAGAGTCAGAATCCCTCCCCATCCCCAAAAGGACGTCCTGCCTTCCTTGTCCACCCCTAGGAACTCTGCCCTACACGGGCATGAGCATCCCCTCGGCATCCTGGAAATAAACCCCAAGCTCCCCTGCTGGCATCCAACCTTCTCCACTCTGGCCTCCCCACTCCATAAAGTCACCCTTCTGCTTCCCCCTGGGGAGCTCTTACCTGCACTTGAGGGGACCTCCCCACGCCCCGAAACCTAAGCACCCCCTCCTCCATCTCTGATCATTGCTCCTTGTTTGTGACAGGCTGTAAACGAGTCGAGCCTCCATCTGGTTGGAAGCTACAGGTGAGGAAAAGGAGGTGGTACCCAACCCAGCCCACCGCAGGATGCAGAAAGATGCTCGGCAGCTCTCAGGTGAGTGCCTGACCCAGATCGCTGGGGGGCAGTTAGCAGAGGGCATAGAAGAGACGGGAGAGGGGCAGGGGCATCAGACGGGGCCCTGAGCGAGGCGAGAGGGGGCAGCAGACACATACCCGCCCCTCTGAGCTCACAGGCCCGGGCGGAGCGGGATCCCCAAGGATGGACCTGCCATTCTCGGGTAAGGTCTCCATACCTTGAAAGCTTCAAAGCTGTAAAAGCTATAAGATACGACCCAAAAGAAGCATGCTGCGTCTGTGCTCCCCTCTCCCCTACACGCACCCTCAACCAATTAAAAAAAAAGCAACGCAAGTTTGAGTTGTGACTGCGCCTCTTCCGGAGGTCAGGGCTGAGGGCCTGCGGCTGGCCTGGCCCCGCTGCAAATGGAAACTTTTCTGAGGAGAGAATGCTGCGGTCTGTTGACCAAAACAAGCCCATTTGCAAATTGGCAGGTGGAATTTGCCCCGTGAAGATAAAAGGCTCGATTTGGGAGTTTGAAAAAGTTGTTTAGATGTTTTTATTGAGTGCAAAAACAAGAGAGGGGGGAAAAAACTAATTAAGTTAATAAATATTTTACTGAATTAAGTTAGAAACGACGGTCGCATCTGAAAGCCCGGCTTCCGTGGAGGTTTTTAAAACAAATTTTTACGAGCTGTTTCTTCTTTCTTTCTTTTTTTCTTGTTTTAAACCTTGCTCAGTGAAAAGCCTTCTAAATTATTGTTAACCACATTATTTTCAGTTCCCGAACCACGATTTTTCCCCGCGTTTGGGGAACCTCCATCACCCAGTTTACAGAGGGACAAGCTCAGATCCCAAAGGACGGCTCCCGCGATTCGACCCTAAGGGTCCCTAATTCGGGGATGCAGAAGTCATTTACCGATAACCAAATTCCCGAGGGATCCAGAACTCTGCTGGAGGACCTCACACGGTTAGCCCTCGTGATGGGCTCAGTGGCCCATCTCCACATCTGCCCCCTACCCTTAACCCAAAAATGAGGACATGGAGTGAGGAAAAACCCATTTGTAGCAATGAGCCGTTTGAGACTGAGAGGAGAGCTGTGGACTGAATGTCTGTGTCACCCCCAAAAACCATATGCTGAACGCTCAATGCAATGAGAGCCCCCTCAGCCCCGGCCAGTGGGTCCTCTCAGCTCCTGCTGTGGGGTGGCCACACTGAAACTTGGTCCACTTGGTTTTAAGGGGAGCAGGCCAAGGAAGCTGGAAAGTGGTTGCCATCAGTCTCCCCGGGATGTTGGCCCGTGTGCTGGTGTCACCCCTCCCGGCCTGCCCTCCCTGGGGGCGGCCCCACGGGAGGCAGGGCCTTCACCCCTCTTTCTGTCCTTGATGGGCGATGGTCCCAACAGAAGTCCGTGGGTGTGGGCAGAGTCCTGCCACTGTGACCCACGGACTGTCTTGTCTTCCCTCCTTACAGGCACCATAGGATGCAAAAAACCCAGACAGGCCCAGTTTCCACGCCAGCCATTCTTGTCCCAAAGAACATTGACATTAACGGGGTTTATGCCCTCCCGGTGCCTTCAGCAGGCAAAGTGGAGACATCGCCAAGGTCTAAAATGCATCTCTGAGTGCAGAGTCACTGGGCGGCTGCTGACCTCTGAGCGCCGGCCGGAGAGGGCCCCGAACTGACCCTCCTGCCTCAAGTCACGCCCGTCCTCCACACGGTCCCCACCACGTTTATCCTTCTAGCAAATCCGTCCATCTGACCGCTCAGCTCTTGAGCTTTAAAATCTCCATCCGTCCTGAGGACCAGCCACTAAATGAAGCCGAGAGGCAGGGGCCCAGCCCGGGGGGGCCCTCTCCGTGGCCCCGCCCGGCTTTTCCCTCCCTGTCTCCTGACTCTCCCCGCTGACACTCTTAGAAGCACCCAGCTGCTCCCCTGCAACCCTTTCTGGGTCACACATTCTTTATTCTTTAATTCAAGCGAATTCAATCTACCTTTGAACCTACAGATGCAAGAAATTCAGTCTCAGGAGTAATATTCAAGGAGGGGGGTCCTTCTTAGAAATGCAGGTAAACTGTAACACTTATTAAAATACCTGATGCATCCTGAGTGCTCAGTGCCTTCGTCCATTCAACAAATAAGCGGCGAGTGGCTTCGGCGAGCCGGCCACGGTTCCGGGAGGAGCCGGGCGCTGTTGAGGGATGCAGAGTGGGTGAGGTGGCCCCAACCAGCCCAGGCCCTGCTTCGGGGGTCCCACATCCGTGTGGAAGAGTCTAGACAATGCAGACCATAAACAAGTGAATTGCAGAGCCTGTGAAAAAGCAATACATACGAAAGAGACAAAGAAGGCGGCGGGGCCGGGTGGGGGGCACGCGGCAGCATCACATAGCGGGGCAGGGAAGGCCACGCTGAGGACATCACATTTGAAGAGTTAAAGTCCACAAGAGAGCAGACAGCTGGGGGAACAGCCAGTGCAAAGGCCCTGAGGCAGAGGCATGTCTCATGTGTCAGAGGACCAGCAAACAGGCCCATGGGGCTGCGGCAGAGAGAGCAGGGAGAAACTGTAGGCGAGCAGGGCAGAGAGAGCGGGGAGGGTGAAGTGGGGAGATGTGAGACCGTGCAGGACCTGGGGGGCAATGAAAGGACTTTGGGTTTTCTCTGAGTGAAATGGGGAACTGTCCGGTGGGGCTGCAGGGGGCACTGGGCCAGCCACGAATGTTGCAGCTCTGCCACCTTCCAGATACATCACAGGATTGCACCGTGTCCCCACTGGAAGGCAGTTAAATGTCAGCAAAGGTGACGTCCTTCTGAAGGGACACTTTCAGAGCCAGAGCACACTTAGCCAGGCCTGTGCCCCTCTGGCACAGTGACCTGCATCGTCTGAGACGGCCGGTGCCTGGGTCCCTGAGGGACCACCGTGAGCCAAGCCCCTTGCTGACTCCCAGCGGGCTCCAGGAGGAACGAGGAAGACGGCTTCGTTGTTTCCAACCACTGAGGCTGGTGATGATTTTGTTTTCACAGATATCACTGTCGTCCTTTGGAAAAGGGGACCCAGCTAGAGGGGGCTGGAGACAATCCAGGTAAGAGATGACGGCAGCTCAGACAAGAAAATTAACAGGGGGATGCTGAAGTGTCGTCGGAGCCTAGACGTATTTGGAAGGTAAGGCTGGAAGGCCTTGCTGAGGGACTGGATGTGGGGTGGGAGGGGAAACCTTGAGTCAGGGATGACGGACGGTAAGCTTTGGGGCTTGAGCCGCTGGAGGAACGGAGCTTCCATCCGCAGAGACGGGAATGCGGCAGGTGAGGAGGTGCGGGGAGGTGGGGGGTCCGGAGCCGTGGACACATTTGAAATGCCCCGTAAATGTTAAGTCTGGAAGGTGGACTGGGTGACCGGAGGGCAGATGTCAAATAGCGGCCCCATAAATGACCGTGGGGATCCCGGGAGGGGTCCAGGCTGGACTGATCCACCTGAGGGTGGTCGGCAGCGAGATGGCATTTACATCCCTGAGCCTGGACGAGTTGCCGAGGGAATGGGCATCAACAGAAGAAAGACAAGATTCAAGGACCATCTGGGGACGTGTAAGTTAGCATTACGCGCGTCACACAAGAGTTTGGGAGGTTTACATGATTCCGGCATGGGAGAGAGGCCCCTGGTCTCGGGGCCATCTGGATCGGCTATGAGCTGCCCTCGCTGGCCATTTGAAGGCAGAGCTGCATCCTGCCACGCCAAGTGTGGTCACAGGGATGCTTTGCTGAGCCCCCCCGCCCCCAAACTCACTCTTTTCAATCCCTGAGCCCGGCATTCAGGGCCCACACTCTCAGAGGAGTTCCCACTATTCTGGGTGCCGTGCAGGAAGAGGGCAAGGATCTTTCCCACTCTGGGAATGCCTCCCCTTTAAATGAAGTCCCGCCTTGCCTACCAGCACCAGCAGCCTGCAGCTCTGGCCCATGACGCAAACCCTGGGCCTCTCCCGGCCCTTGAGCCATTCCAACCATTCCTGAAACCAGAGTGAATTAACCCACCCCTGGGGGTCCGAGAAGCCCCGGCCTCCCCATCTCAAGGATTTGCTCGCCCGCTGGGAGAAGAGGTAGGGAAGGGAAAGATAGCTCATATTCCTTTGGATTCTTCTAGAACAGCAAGAACACAGATCATCATCACAATCCATTAACCTTCCATGTGTATTTACCCACCTGCCCGAAGCATGGAAAATTCATCTCCTTCAGGGACTAAATAAGGCTCACATTCAATAAACGGTTACAAAAATATATAAAAGTGGGGTGCAGTATAGAGGTATGACACAACAGAGTTTTGAGTCAAACTGAAAAGAACAGTGAAAACATAGGCAAGCCTCAATCGTCGACAGAGACTCAGAAATCCAAACACATAAGGAAACCAGCAAAATCCACTGAAGCCTGGAGCTTAACGAACCGTAATGTGCCGGTGTCAGCTTCTCAGCTTTGACCAACGTGCCTGGTTGTGTGTGACGTTAGCAATAGAGGAAACGGCCTGAGGACTATAGGGGAACTCTCTGTGCTCTCAAAGATTATTCCTAAACAAACTGTTTATTTTTGAAATTCCAAATACAAGCAGAGACTGTCAGCACATAAAAAAAAAAGTGTCAGGGCCAGCCCAGTGTCACAGCAGCTAAGTGTGCACGTTCTGCTTCTTGGCAGCCCAGGGTTCGCCGGTTTGGATCCCGGGTGCGGACATGGCACTGCTTGGCACGCCATGCTGTGGTAGGCATCCCACATATAAAGTAGAGGAAGATGGGCATGGATGTTAGCTCAGGGCCAGGCTGCCTCAGCAAAAAAGAGGAGGATTGGTGGCAGATGTTAGCTCAGGGCTAATCTTCCTCCAAAAAAAAAAAGTGCCTACAGCAACCAAGCAGGGTTAATCTCAAGAATAAGTTGGTGTCAATAAAGCAGGAAAGTGATTTAACATATTAGCATGAGACATAGTAAAAGCTCATTTAATTATCTCAATAGACATCAAGGAGGCATTTGAAAAATTGCACTATCTAAAAACTCATATTACAGGTTTCATTCCACACGTAATAAAGATTGTGGATTTAAAACCAAAAGCCAATAGCTCTCAGGTAATAAGTCATTAGCGTGAAAAATCAGAATCATCTCGCAATGGGTCCTGTCCAGTGACCGCTCCTATTTTAATAGAAAACTAGAAATATTGGTGAAAACTATCTAGTAAGAAAAAGAAATAACATATTAATGTAGGAATAGAAAACATAAAAATATCAGTTTTGTTTTAGTCATCATTATAAACCTAGGAAACTAACCAAAAGGAGGAGTCAATTAATTCTGGAAGATAGGGTGCATAACAAAAAAAAATGTTTTATCAACTGTGTCTTATACGAATGTCACGAAGCTAGAAAATGCGTGTAAAATAAGAGATTTCAATAGCAGTTAAAAAATCAAATAATTGAGTATTCGTTTACTCGGGGACGCAAAACACTTCCTCAGAGGCCATAATAAGACGCTAAAAGGAGAAATAAAGGCAGACAGGAAACAGAACGTTAGCCGGCTCCCGGCTCCCGTTAGGAAGAAGAAACAGGAGGATGAGGAGCCGTCCCCGTCGAGGGCAAGAGCCGAGTGTTAAATATTCAAAAACCTTGTAGGCCGTTTGTTAACTGACAGAGAGCTGGGAATCAGGCACGGCGGGAGTATTCACATCACAGAAACCAGCAAAAGCCACCAATCAGGGTTTGTCTCTCTCTCGAGAGCTGGTTTTCCTACACACCATCCAATTTAGTAAAGGCCGAAGGGCTTTTTATTGGTATGTTTCAGAATGTGATAATTTTTTTTTTTAAAGATTGGCACCTGAGCTACTAACATCTGTTGCCAACCTTCTTCTTTTTCTTTTTTTTCCTTCTTCTTCTCCCCAAATCCCCCCGGTACAAAGTTGTAGACTCTAGCTGTGGGTCCCTCTGGTTGTGGAATGTGGGACGCGGCCTCAGCATGGCCTGACGAGCGGTGCCATGTCCGTGGCCAGGATCCGAACAAGCGAAACCCCGGGCCGCCGAAGCAGAGCGCACGATCTTAACCACCAGGCCACGGGGCCAGCCCCAGAATTCAATAAATTGATTGTGAAATTCCAAAATTCCTGGTGAAGAGAGAAGAACCATAGAGGGAGAAAAGTGTGTGTGTCCATGCACGGGTGGACCTGTGCATGTGTGTGCATGCACACGTGTGCAGATGTCTACATACACACGTATGCATGGAGGTGCACACTTTAAAAATTAAAGTTAAAAAAGTCTTTGACTTGTATATAAACACCGAGAAAAGTGTGAAAAGATGGACAGAAGACGTTACCAATGCTATCTGGGTAGTGAAATTGCAGGTGCTTTTTTCCCCCTTATTTTTATTTTCCATGATAAACTTGTACTACTCGTATCATAAGAAGACGCATGTGGGTTTTGTCAGATTCTTTTTAACAAGCTAGAAGAAAACAGAAGAGCATGTTTTCCTATCCGTGTCAAAGAAACAAATTCTACCTCAAGAAACAGAAACATCTCTTTGGAGACAAGCTGGAGGAGTTTGAGTAAATAAATAAACAAAAATTAAACCTCTCACCTAAGCGCGTGCATGATAAAATTTGTAAAAAGAGCCACAGCATTGGGAAAATATGCGATAAACACAAATACAGAGTTAACTCTCCGCGTCCATAAAGTATTGCTATAAAAGATACAAGATCAATACCCAGTTTCAACTTCATAAGGGATCAGAGACGAAGAGGAAGACACAACTTAGACACCAGAAAATTCAGACAACAAATTGTCACATGGAAAAATGCAGTTTTTTCACTAGCCCTTTTTGTCTTAGTGAGAAAAAAAGACAAACTATTTATATTCTTTTATATCACTTTGGAAAATATGTTCTGAGGCAGTGTTCCCCAGGTAAAATGTCTGGAACCCTGACAAAGGATGCCAATAGATACGACACAAAAAGGGTGTTCTGTTCACAAACCAGTGTATCTCTGTGCTGCAGGACTCGTCAGTACCTTTACATGCAAATGTACACTGTGACTCTCGAAGAGCATGTAGCATTTACCCAATTAATTTGACCTCAGAATCTTCTCATGGTAACTTTATTAACATCTCAGAGAGCACCAGGCTGCTGGAAATCAGATTCAGAATAAGAGAAGCGTTTTGCATAAGAACATTATCTGTAAAAGTGAAAATTTTGGAACAACCGGAGTTTACCCCAGTATTGGAAATTTTACCCAATTCCGCTGTATTTAATAAGAATCCTTTGAGAGTAAATTCCCTCTTGTCTGTCAGGTGGATGAGCAGGCTCTTCTCACATCTTCTGGAAGTCACTGGGCAAAGCCAAACAGGAATAGAGCCCCGTGGCTCATCGCTAGAGTCCTGCTTCCCCAGTTGCCATTGCTCAGGGCTCATTGGGAAAACCAACTGGACCCCATTATCATCGAGTCCGGAGATGTTATCAAGAGTCACATGCCTGCTGGAGGCAGACCAGCAAGGACGCCGGGCGCTGGCCGTCTGCAGTATCTTCGTTAACCTTTAGAAAGGGGAAGAAGCAGAAGCCGGGGTCCCCATCGCGGTGTCCGCTCGCTAACTGACCCCCGATTAGATCTCATTTCGAGCTGGCATCAGAAATGAGCCCTGTGCAGGCTCATTCAGGTCTTATTCTGTTTGCCTCCGGTTTCCCAGCAAGCATTCTTGTTGGAAAGTTTCCCATCTCCTCCCCGCCAGGTGCAGGGGAAGGTGGGATTCACCCCACTGTGGTCACGTGGTGGGGAGTCGAACCAAAGAAATATAAATATAAAACCAGGGCATCAAAGATTATATGGACGCAACGTATAGCACACGTCCGCAAGGGCGGTGGTGGCAAATGCGGGTCCAGGGGAACCCCGCTGGGACAGGAGGAGGGTGGGACGCCACGCCATGGGTGTTGAAACCCCCAGTCCGCTCCGTCTCCCACCCCACCCTCATCCAACCACTTCCGCCCCATCCCTCCCAATTTTCCCATAACATTTAAAACACACACACACACTTAGAGTTTGTCTTCTCAGCAGCCTGATCTTGGGCATTAAGAAAGCAAGAGAAATATACGGAAGGGGTCACTAGGCAAAAGGAACCTGTGTGTTCCTGGCGACAATCAAATGACCCTGGGCATCAGGAAGATCTCTTGGGGCAAACCCTCGACCTGGAATGGCCTGCAGGCCACCCCTCTTCAAGGCAAAATCGTGTCTTTCAACCCCTCGTTCCATTCGTGCCTCCGCTCCTTGGTCCCACACATCTGCGCAAAGCCCCTACAGTGTGAAGGCCCCGGGACAGGGTGAATGTGGTTCCCGTCCGCCTCGAAAAGTCCATTGTCTAGGACATGAATAATCTCACCGACGTCTTGCAGAAGTGGAACCGGATAGCAGAGTGCATTGAGAACTAGGTGGTAAACAACAGCAATCACTTGCATTTCCAAATTCCAAAGCCAGCCGTGAAAGGGCTCCTGGCCTGTCCCCGGCCTCGGGGGTCAAGCTTTTGCCAGGCCGGCTTTGATGGCTGCCTGTGGGGGCCGTCCTCCACTTCTGGTCACCAGCGGAGGTTTGCAAGTTTATCACATTAACTGTGCGTGATCCCCCGAATCCAAATTACAGGCCAAAGCCACAAAATCGTCTCTCAATCAGAGGTCTCTTGCAGCACGCCCCCACAGACACCAATTCCCCTTAATCAGGGCCAAGGGGACGGGCCAACGCGCTCCGCACCAGGGAGCACACTCATTTTTCCAATTTTGCAAAGTTCCCCGGCCGTCTCTCTCTAATTTTCCTGTTCCTATTCTTTTGAGGAGGTTTTGGGCACTGCAAGTCAGCGTTCCACGACAAACAGAACAGCAACAACAACAAAATGCCCCCAGCTGAAGATGCGGCACAACCGCCATCTCGCAAGGTCCCCCGGCGAGTTTGGCTGCCCTGCAGCCCTCGTGCGTCAGCCCGGGGCCTCTGACCGTGAGGAGCTCGAAGGCCACGACCTCTCTCTGTGTTTTCATGATTTCCGAAGAGCCGCCTTGGCTGACAGACCCCCTACGGCCCTACGGCCCTCCTCTGCGGCAAAACTCAGGGAGAGTTTTCCAAACTCCAAGGATTTCCAAAGAGAAGTCTTTCCTGGGGGGGGCCAGCCTGGGATCGCTTCCTTCCGGAGCTCCTGGGGAGGCCAGGATGGTGGTGGGAGGGCATGGGGTGGTCACAGACTTACGCAAAGCAAGGTGTGTGTCCCGGGCCGTGTGAGAGGCACCTGCAGCTGGAGGCCAAGGGCAGAAGTAGAGGCGTGGTGGGTGTGGGGGCTTTCTAGAGAGGCGGGGGAGATAAGGAAGGAGAAGCTGACTTGAGCAAAGAGGGTCTTGGAACGTCTAGTGATTGCAGAATGTCTTCAGGGGGCCTTAGGGAGCCACCGAGGTCCCTGAGCATGGAACGCGACCATGAGACAGAATCCTCAGGGGTGGCACGCAGGATGGGTGGGAAAGGGAAGCAGTGACATACAGAACAGTGTCACAGTCCAAGGTCCAAGCTGGGCGACGATTATAGTAGCAGCCAACACCTTATCCACAATAGCGTCTCTACTCTGCAGCTTTATGCTGAGTCTCGAAGTTGGGCAGTGTCAGTCCTCCATCTTTG
The DNA here is from genome assembly GCF_021613505.1 of Equus quagga. Classification (NCBI taxonomy): domain Eukaryota; kingdom Metazoa; phylum Chordata; class Mammalia; order Perissodactyla; family Equidae; genus Equus; species Equus quagga. The sequence goes on along the minus strand of NC_060283.1, from coordinate 3,737,801 downwards.
CCCTTCTCCTTTCTTACTGCGTTGGCTTTTCTGGTCTCCTGCCTCTCCATAGAAACTTCAGAACCGGCTCGTCCGTAGGCACAAAATAACTTGCTGGGGTTTTGATGGGGATTGCTTTGAACCTGACAGATCAAGTTGGGAAGAACCGACATCGTGACAATATTGAGTCCTCCTATCCATGAACGTGGACCACCTCTCCATTGATTTTGTCCCTTTTGGATTTTTGTCCATCAGAGTTTTGTGGTTCTTCTCACATAGATCTCGTACAGGAAAATCTCCTTTTATGGCACTTCTCACATACTGAGTTTTTTTTACAAGACCTCCCACCAGCAAAAGGACTCGCTGAAGCCTCAGATGATGGTTAGCACTTTTTAGCAATAATATACTTTTTAATTAAGGTGTGCACACTGTTTTTATAGACATAATGCTATCGCACGCTTAATAGACTACAGTATAGTGTAAACACAACTTTTATACGCACCGGGAAACCCAAAAATTCCAGTGACTCACTTTACTTCAATATTCACTTGACCGTGGTAGTCTGGAACCAAACCTGCCATATCTCGGAAGGATGCCTGTACATATTTTGTTAGATTTATATCTAAGTATTTCATTTTTGGGGGGGTGGGGGGGTGCTAATGTAAACAATATTGTTTTGAATTTCAAAATTCTGCGTTGCTGGCACATACGTAAGCGTGATTGCCTTTTGTATAGCAACCCTGTATCCCGCAACCTTGCCCTATGCCTTTGCCTTTTAATGTCTCAATCCAGAAGTTTGACTCATCACTTCCACTCAGAGCCTATTGGCTAGGACTTAGTCACATGGCCGGCCTCAGCTGCAAGGGAGGCTGGGAAATGTAGTCTTTAGCTGAGTAGTAGGTGCCCAGTTAAAAATAAGGGGAATGGACATGAGAGGACACTGAGTGGTATCTGCCACACAACCTTCCCCCAAGCGGGGTCTCTCCTCATGTGATTCTGTCCACACAACACCTCTCCAGGAGTCCAGGCATAGGAGACTTTTTAGGCCTAACCTCCTTCTAGGTGTCTTTATTTGTCCCGGTAGACAGCAGGTAGCTGCTGGATCAAGCACAAGTGCTTCTCCCAAGGACCACACGAATTCTCAGAGAGCACGTAGTCAAAGACCCCATTAAGGAAAAGACAGCCGCCCCCACTGTTCTCACTGAGCACCAGCCCCACCGGCCGCAGGGGAGGGAGCATGTGCGTGTCAGTCTGCGTCTGTCGCTTCCTCTTTGCGCTTCCTCCTGCGTTTAGCCCATGCTCTGTGTCTCAGGGGACCTCCTCTGCTCCTGAGTGTCCCCACCCAGTGATGCGAAGGCCTGGCTTTGCATGTACAAGCAGCGTCTGCCCCGGGACCACTTCAGCTCTACCTAAAACAGCAAACCTCCCCTCCTTCGTCTGCTGGAAGGGAGGTCGCGTGAGAATTTAGGATCCTCCTGAGCTGGTCGCTGGGGCCGGGGCCAGGCTGCTCCTCCCTGACAGAGAGAACCCCATGCGGCTACGGCCTGATGAGCCCCAGGGGGCCTGGCACAGGTGTTCCAAGGACAGCCAGGGGGGTCTGGGGGCCTGGAAAGCACCCGGATATCTTCGGAGTTGTTTCTTGTTGGATTCTTTTTTCTCGATATAAAATAATATTTGCTCATAAGAGAACACGGTACATTGAAAGCACATAATGGAATACAGCAGGAAGGAAAAAAATCTTTCCTATGACCCCAAAAGTCCTGTGACCTCAGCCATTTCTGCCCCTGAACCTGGACGCCACGCCAGTCCTACACCAGAAGGAATTTTCTACCTCCTCTGCTCCTGTCCACCACTGGCTCGCAGTTCAGCTCATCATCGCCCGCTCTGGGGCAACTTGGGCTGAGAAGACAAATCAGGGGGCCACAGGGCCGGCACCCCCGACTCCCTAACCAGAGAGGGCGTGCCGTGATCAGCGCCCCGCTCCAGGGTGAGTCAGCTGCAGGCCCAGGCGCAGAGACGCAGGAGGGAGGGGAAAAAGTCTGGAGCAGATCTGAGATTATCTTCTCTGTTTACAGGCCGAACCCCCAGATTGCTTCTGGGATGCTAAAGGTGCAGGTTTATTTGGGTGAAAGTCAGAGCTGACGCACCCCCGCTGGCTGTGCCAGGGTTGCTGGGAAGGCCCCACCCTCACCTCGCTCTGCACAGTGCATTGACCTAATTAGGGCAATGTGTCGGTCTCATCGAGTTCCTTAGGGTCAAGGCAAAAAACATTCCTTACACATAACTGCTTATGATCCAGACTTTATGACCTCCCTGTGGATGGAGCAGGCGAGAAGATGAAAGAGAAAGAGGACAAGAGGAAGAAGAGAAAAGGAGGGCAAGGCAGGCAGTGCACAGTGGCTGAAGAGGCACTTAGACGTGTCCAGGTCTCTCCTGGGTCCCAGAGAGCTAAACCCCCAGGATCTACCCTCAGCCTGAGCATTCACTAAAGATGAACCCAGCTACACAAGAGAAATGAAAACACGTCCACACAAAAACGTGCCCAAGAATGTTCCTAGCAGCGTCATTCTAAAGCCAAAATATGGAAGCGACCCAGATGAATAAATAGAATGTGGTACATCCATACAGTGGAATATTATTCAGCCATGAAAAGGAATGGAGCATCGAGATGTGCTACAACATGGATGAAGCTTGAAAAGGTGATGCTAAATGAAAGAAGCCAGACACAAAAGGCCACATATCATAGGATTTCACTTACATGAAGTGTCCAAAAATAGGTCAATCCTTACAGACGGGAAACAACTGGTTTCCTGGAGCTGAGAGGAAAGAATAGAGTAAAAGTGACTGCTAATGGGTCGGGGTTTCTTTTGAGGATGACAAACATGTTCTAAATTTAGATTTTGGTGATGGTTGCACAGCTCTGTGAATATACTGCAAACCATTGACACTTTTTTTTTTTTGAGGAAGATTAGCCCTGAGCTAACTACTCCCAGTCCTCCTCTTTTTGCTGAGGAAGACTGGCCCTGAGCTAACATCGTGCCCATCTTCCTCTACTTTATACGTGGGACGCCTACCACAGTATGGCTTTTGCCAAGCAGTGCCATTTCCGCACCCGGGTTCCGAACTGGCGAACCCCAGGCCGCCGAGAAGCGGAACGTGTGAACTTAACCGCTGCACCACCGGGCCGGCCCAAACCATTGACACTTTAAAACGGAGAACTTTGTGGTGTGTAAATTATATCTCCATAAAGCTGTTGAAAAAAAAGGTGAACCTCGCAATTTCCAGGTGCTGCCTTGTTCACCTTTTCCCCCAGGTTTTAGGGTGAGACAGAGCCAGAAGGCATGCCAGCTCTGCCAGAGATGAATGACCCTGTGAGCCTCGATTTTTTTTCACCTGTGGAATGGGGACGAGCGACTGTCCTCGGAGGTTGCCGTGAAGATGAATTAGATGCTACCTGTGCAGATGCTGTGCGGGTTGGAGAGCCTGGTGAGCAGCTCCCAAGTTATCCTCGTCATCCTCTTCGCCCTGGGAGCAGCCTGGTTGCATGAAGAGGTACTGCTTCCCAGGGGGGCACATGACTTTCCTTCCTGCTCCCGCCCTCCCCACCTGCCCACCCTCCTGGCCTTTGACTCCCTCCCTTCTCCCCCTCCTGCCCTGCGTGCAGTCCCACCTTCCTTCTCCATACCATCCTTATCTTTCATCTCTTCTTTCCAACCAGCTTCTTTCTATTACCTAGAAACCTGCATGGGAATTCGCTGGTGGGTGGATTTCCGAGCTTGGCCGCATCAGCCAGGAACCCAAGGCAAGGGGCAAGAAGTGGGTGAGGCCCGAGAGGGTGGGGAGAGCCCTTCCCAGGGCTCCTTCTGGAACAGCCCAGATTCGTCTGTCTTCCCAGAGAGCCGCTCTGAGCTCACCCTGGGCCCCCACCCTGCTCTCCGCCCGTCCTGACCCTCGCTGGCTCCCTTCTGCGGTTGTCATCCCGACCCGGGAAGCTACGGAGGAGACCGCGAGACCTACCATTTCCAGTCGCTCAGAAAGCGCCCAGGAAACAGCACAGTCGCCCAGGACGAGCCAGCAATTCCCGCTCTGGCTGGAAGGCTCTCAGCTCGGCATGACCGCCCACTGATCTCCCGTTGGTCTCGTTGGCAGTTCCATAAGCCTCTGATGTCAAAAAACCGGGAGACCAGTTGGTTACGACTTAATGAAGGGGCTCCATTTCGTGCCTGCGGTTTTCAGAGCGTGGGCTGTATTGTGGGTCTTTGCAGCACCCGCCGTGTGCCCGGCCACACGATGGAAGGTGGCGGAGCTGGGACAAGAACCTCTTGGTCCCGGAGGCCATGCTCCCCGCACACTGCTTTCCTGCCGGTGAAAAACGTGGAAGGAGTTCAGAGACTCTGCTTCTCAGCCAAGTGCCTACCCAGCCCTTCCTCCCTTCAGAGTTTTCGCTCCTGCTGTCCAAACATCTAGAACATTCTCTCCTCCCTGTTTGCCGGTTCAGTTTCCACCCCTCCTCATTCTAGGGTGACACCTTGCTCTTTATGCTTCCTCAGAATTCTAATTGCACTTATGCTCATGACTTCCGTCTACCCCTGCAAAGGCGTGAGCGAGGCCGGGACAGCGGTCACCTGCAGAAGCCACCTGCTGATTGGGCCGTGAACTCTCATTTAAAAAAATGTCCCGATGCATTATTTCTAAGGTCCACAGGAGGAAGGCCCCGGAGGTCAGAGACAATAACCCAGTCACATTTGGTGCTGTCCCCCGGCCCGGAGCCATCTAACAAGGCCTGAGTCGAACCATGTCCTAGCAGAGAAGGCCATGGGAAGATGGAGGCAGACACCAGATGACGGATGCTGCCATAAGCCCAGGGACACCGGAGCCCCCAGAAGCCAGAAGAGGCAGAGAAGAGTGCTCCATAAAGCCTGCAGAAGGGGCACAGCCCTGTGACACCTTGATATGGGACTCCGGCCTCCAGAACCAGGACACAATCCGTTTCTGTTGTCTTAAGCGCCCCGGTTTGAGCTCCTTTTGTTACGGGAGCCCTGGGAAACTCATACACCACCCAACTCCCCGAGGTCACAGACGGGCTGAGGCTCACGTCGCAGGGATGACCACTGGGCTCACCCGCCCCGTCGGAGTGTTAGCCTGTTGGCCCAGCTGCCGGCACTAACGTTGCATTTTGCCAGAAAGCTTTCCAGCTGGTGCTCCCAGCTCCGTCTTTGGGTTTGAAGGTGACCAGACCACTTGGTCCAAAGGGGCAATGGAGAAGGGATGCCCAGAGTCCTGAGGGCAGAGGGGGTGCCCTCCAGACCGGCAGGTTCTGGAGCCCTCTCTCCCGGAGAGGCGCCAAGTGTAGTTAAATGTTTGAACCAGCTTCTCCCCAGCCCTCCCCTCCCTTCACTGCAGCAAGACCCTGAGGGCAGGCTGTGTCCCGGACGGACGTGCGGCTTCCCGACTGCCCGTGCCTCTTTGCTTCCAGCCGTGTCACTGACCCACACCTTTGGCCAGTTTCACCTGGGACTGCCTCCTCTTCCTCTCGAGCAGAGAGCGGCTCCTTCTACGCCACCAGGCGACAAGCACCGGGCCCCTCCACCCAGAGACCGGGCAGGGCCTCTGGCTCCTGGCCCTCTTCCACCCGGCAGAAACCCTGCCTTCTCTTCCGTCCCTCATCCTCGTGTTGACTCTTGTGCCTTTCATTAAAGTGCTTCCTTTTGAAATCAACTTTTTTACTCCTTTTGCAGGGTGAGAAGGAAGAAGGCAAGGTTTATGCACTTAACATCTTTTATTGAAAATTATGTTCTAGGATTGAAATCTCACGTCCACAGACAGCTCAGGAGAAGTCAGCAATTAAAAGCAAGTTTATAGACTATAAAGTCATTTTTCAAATCCTCTTTCTGAATATAAACTGAGCTGTTTAATTAATTCCACATACAGCATGCAGCGCCCGGCCTTCATGCTGCACAAAAACAAATACATGAACGGATAAATTTCACAGGCCTTGACACATGCCAGGGCCTCTGCTCACTACTTCACAGGAATCACCTTAATTAATCTCCACGGCCCTGCGAGGGGCACAGTGATACCCCATGTGAAAGATGGGGACAGATTTGCCCAAGGTCACACAGCAGCTGGCAGATAAAGGTATGGGTGACATGCTCATGCAGTCACACAAATACATTTGCAAACTTCCCGGCATCTTGAAAAGGAAGTGGCTTGGTTTTGCGTGAATTTCTTGAAAAGGTAGATGACATTTATCGGCTTGGAAGGACCCTGAGTTTGTTCTGACAGTGCTCACGACACCGAGGGAGGGGGAGCGTGATACGTCAGAGTGTGGGCTCTGATAGTCAGGCCAGCACGGTGGCCAATGGAGTGATGCGTGCCTCAGTTTCCCCACCCGCTAAATACGTTTCTACGCTGGGGACTGTTTTGAAAGTTAAGCGCATGACAGCGACTAGTTTTGCACGGTGGCGGGCGTCTGGGGGGGGGACACCTTGCAGGAGAAATGAGGAGGTGAGGATGGGTACCAGGGAAGGCTTTTTCTCCAGACCTGTGGGAGACTGGGTTCAGAGCAGAGGGGCAGACGTCCCCTAGACCAGGGGGACTGGTGCTGATGGCGGCTGGGGGTGTGTTTCCAGCAGACTTTTCTCCCCTCTCCATGTGACTGCAGGAAAGCCCTCTGTCCAGACGGGACTCAGAGAGGTGGCAGTGTCAAGAGGGTTTTCAGAAATCCTCTGACCCACCCAAGCCTGGGGGACCACAGCCTAGCCAGGGGTGCAGAGGCCCACTGGGTGCCATGAGCAGAGGCGGGCACTCTGTTGGTTAAGGTCAGCTGCTCAGGATGCAATGATGTGCTAAATCCTTTATCTGGAACTGATTCTCAGAAAAAGGACCATCGGGCCTTAAAAAAAAAAAGTTATAGGCAGTTTACAGCCTTTTTCCTTTGTACTAAGCCCCTCCACGATTCTGTTTGCCAGTCGCACAGTACACTGGACTGTGCTTCCAACTGATTTCGAATCTTAAAGAAAAGGAGAAGAAAGTTATCAGATGCTGCGGCTCTTCTTCTGCGCTCTGTCACTGCTGCGAAGGCAGAACGGTCACCGGTCGGGTTCAGTCACGTTCCTCAGATGGACAGCCCCCCTATTACGGATACCAGCGGGGCCTAAGCACCCTTCCTGCCCTCTTTACAATAATCACTACAGTATTACGCCAGCAGTACAACTCTCCGTTTTCCGCAAAAAAGCAACCCCCATCTATGTCCCGGGAGCGCACAGGTCGGGCGCAGCGGCTGGACCACGCGCGGTCCGCGTTCTGCGCCCTGGGAGGTCTGCACGCGCTCTGGAACCGCGGGTGCGCGCCTTCTCCAAGCCTTACGGTACACGCGGCGCGCAGAGCAACCACGTGGCGGCGGAACCGAGGCCCGGCGGGAATGCGCGGAATGTGCGGCGCGGCCCCGCGCTGCTCCGGAGCCAAGGCCCGGGCTCCCGCGGCGCGCGCTCCCGCCCCCGCGGGCCGCACCCCAGCCCCGGGCTCGCAGGGGCAGGTTGAGCCCCGCACAAGCACCCGGGCGTGGCTTGGGGATGGAGCGCCGCCCATCGGCCCCTCGGACCCCGCGCGCCCAGAACTCCTCGGTGGGTCCACACCCGTGTCCTGCCACCAGCCCCGACGGCGCGAGGCCGAGGGACCCAAGGAGAGGGGTGCAGGGCGTTAAGGAGGCAGCCCCTCTCCTCGCACCTGGAAAAAATGTTTCCCTTCCCCCTCCCCTCCTGGCAAGCGTCCGAGCTCCAGAACTCAGAGGTTCCCCATAATAAAGACCCCGGCTGTCCCTCCACCCACCCGCAGGGCCAAGGCGAAGGATGGAAACGCTTTCGGGCGTTTCAAGGGCACAAAGAAGCACGAGCACGTGGGTCCTCCCCGCAGACAGTCTCCAGGAAAGGGCAGGGATTGGGGGCGAGTGACAAATCCTGGAGGCGAGGGATGGGGCGTGGAGCTCTTCCCGGGCGGGGGGGGGGGCGCCGCGGAGCCGACGAGGGTCTTAGCGCGGGTCCTCCTCCGGGGAGGTCCGGCTCCCGAGAGCCGCCGCCGCAGGTTTCCGAGGCCCCGCTAGTCTCCGCAACCGCGCCCTGCGCCCTCGTCCGGAGCGGGAGTCTGCTGAGCCTCGTGCAGGCCGCGGCCCCGCTTGGCCACGGGAGAAGCGGGAGGGGCAAGGCCTCCTGGGTCATTACCCCCACCTACCGCCCGATTTCTTTGCCTCGGTCGGAGGTGGTTATCTTTTCAATCTGGGCGCCCACTCCGTGACACTTGGTCAGAGACGGGCCGGGGGCCTGAGCCAAGAGGCCAGGAAATTCCTGGTGGACTTTGGGGTTTCCTATTGCTCAGGGCCCCAGGCGATGCGTTTTGAGGGCGGAGGTCAAGGAATTAGAACCTTTCGCCCCCAAGCTTTCACCTTTTCCCTTGGATCCCAGAGGCGCTGGGAGTCAACCCGCCCCCTTTCCCCACTCCTTGGGGTTTGCTTTTTAACTCCGGCACACACCTCGCCCACGGCCTTCAGAGCTGGGGGAGGGGTGTCCCGTCCTCGCAGCCTGCCCACCCGGGACTGAGGCACGCGAAAGGCGGACAGTCTGTGTGTGGCTGAAATTAACTGATCAGAGGCGGAAACGCACGTCCGTGGCTTGGGGCGGTGGGAGGTGCGGCTGCCCCTCTTCCCAGCGTGTGGCTGTCGCGGGTGGGCGCCGGGGCCAGAGTTCGCCCCAGGGCGTCCCGCAGCTTTGGGGCGCGGGGGATCGGCACCGCGTAGCCCAGGCGGAGCCACCGCTGCACGTGAACCTCCATGCGGGCCCCCAAAGCGAGAAGTGTGGGGGAAGGGGAACCCAAGCGCCCCGGAACCCCGCGGCCCACATTCGGAAGCGTTTTCCAGGGCTACTTAAGGGCTTAACAAAGAAAAGCTCGTGGAGCGGGAGCCAACTCCTTTCAAGTCGCCGCCAGGTATGCGGCTGCAGGTGACCCCACCTGGGTGCGCCCGCCCGCCCGCCCGCCGCCCGGGTCCTCTCGGGGGACGGCGGGTGTTAGAGGTCAATGCTGGTGGAAAGTCTCCTCTGAGGCCTGCACCCCCTCCCCAAAGCCCCTCGCGGGGCAGCGCGCAGCCGCGCTGCGTCCGGGAGTCGGCGCCGCGGCGCGCCGGTTCCTGAATGAACGCGCTCCCCTTCCCCCGCCTTGAATGAAGGTTCCCACAGCCAGGGACGGTGGCAAACGCTCCTGCCGAGGAATTCGCCCTCTCCGGGCCGACGATCCGACCCGGCCGCGGTCACCCCGGTGGGGGGCCAGGGGGCGAGGAAAACGGGAAGGTGACTTAAGTTACTTTTGGATTTTCTTTCCAACCAAAGTGGTTTCCCTCCCGATTGTGCCACTAGCCTTTTGTCTCCAAATGGTCACCAAGAAATAAGCGCAGAGCACTTTAAATGAGCCCAGAATTCGCAGTTCCTGCATCGTGGTGGGGTTTTTTAAAGGCAGCGCCAAATTAAAACTGCAACAGGAAAGTTTTTAAAAGTTGCTTTTCTCTTGGAAAAAAATTAAAATTTTTATTTCGTCTCCTGGAAGCAGTCACCCTCGAGGGCCCGGGACTGTCGGCCGCATCGGGGGACTCCGGGGCACGCAGATCTGGGCTCCCCGGGGTGGGGGGCTGGGCGGCTGGCGCTCCCTGCCCGGCCCCAAATTCCAGCGCCTCCCCCGCGGGTTCCTGGACGGCTCTTCACGCTCGCCGGCTGGGCTTGCACTTTTGCGCCTGTCCCTGAGCGGGGAAATCAACGAAGTTCCTCGTCGAGATCTGCCCGGTCCGCCTAGTAACAGCGCCGCGCCCCCATTGGCTCATGCTAATTCCAGTTTCCTCCGTCCTGCGCCCGGGTTGGGGGGAGCTCCCTCCTGGACCGGGAGCCCCTTTTGGCGGAGTGGGCGAGCCTCTTTATGCCCCGCTGCCCCTCGCTGTCGCCCGCCCGCCTCGGGCCAGGCCAGGGCGCACGCGGGGCTCGGGCCCCCTCGCCCCCCGGGACAGGAGCCGCCCGGCGATAGCGCGCGGCCCCATAAATCATCGGGGCGGCCGCCCGGTCGGGATTTTATGAATGAAAAAGCAGCCCGGCCGCCCTCGTGCGCGGGCTGATGCTCCGAGGCTCCGCCGTGCCCCCGGCCAACGCGAGAGTGGGTGCCCGGGGAGGGGGACACGGCGGTGGGCGCTCCCTGCTCTGGCCACCCACCGCTTCCGAGGCATGAGCCGGGGGTAATTACCCTCCCGGACCCGGAATATTAGTAACCCTAATTCCCGGCGGGGGAGGGGGCGCGGGAACAATCGGCCCCGAAAGGGCGGAGAGTCTTATCTTGCTGCGTGCGCCCTTGCGAAGGGGAGGGGGACCTTTTATCCGTTTTCTTTGCGTCTTCACTGTTAGGAGATACGGTAGTTTGATGACACAAAACTATATTCAGAGGGAAGTAAATCAACAGTTTGCTTAATTTGGGACAGATAGTGTAAAAACTGTAAAAAAAAAAAAAAAGAACTTGAAGACTGGGTAAAATGTGTTTTTATTAAAAAAAAAAAGCCCCAAAGAGATAATCTTTAATTTAAAAAAAAACCTTTATGTGTTCTTTTGTATGTCATTGAAGTTTGCGATACTATTGGTGACCCTCTTATAAAACCACCAACATATATACATTTTGTTAAAAATCAGATCAATACACCCATTTCTTTAACTTAATAATTGTTCTAATTTTTGCCAGCTCCTGCCGTCCCCTTCAAGCTCATGAATGCAGCCCCAGGGCATATACCAAAGGTGATGAGATGTCCACACCCCTAATAAAACCAATTAAGAAGCTTCCGGTGGTCTTCTCCCTGGCAGAGAGGCGACTAATATTTCCAGCGATTTAACTTATTCTTTAATTTTAAAAGGAGACAGGACAGAGACCACTGTTTTGCAGTCATGCATTCGGTGGTGTTTTTCCAGCTGTTAAATTGGCGGGACGTGGTGGGGGGGGGGGGTGATTTGGAGACCCCCCGCAAGAATGGACTGGCTAAGGTGGGAGAACAGCCCGCAGAACCCCCCGGCGAGGAAGACAGGATGAAGGAAATGCTGGCCACCATCTTGGGCTGCTGCTGGAATTTTCGGGCATTTATTTTATTTTATTTTATTTTATTTTTTGAGCGAGCGCATGCTAGGTTGAAATCCCTTTAAACGTTTAGGGTTCCCCCCTGGGCATTTGCAACGACCCCCCGTGCGCCGGAATGAAGCCTCCGCGAGGAGTGTGGGATGTGCCCCGCGTCCCTGAATGTTAATGGTTCCTGAAATTTACACGTGTTAATGAAAATGAAAGAAGATGTAAAGGCTGAGATTCCTGGGCGGCCTCTCCGCCCGTGGGTGCCCTCGTGGCATTGTCGGAAATGCGCCCATTCTCCCGGCTCGGATATAGGGTGTCGCCGAACCCCAGAGTCCCCCCTCCATGCGGTCTCCCCCATCTTGCGTGTGGCCTGCCCGCCCTCCTAGTCGTGCCCCTCTGCAGACGCACCTCCACCCCACTCCCAAAATCCCAGGGGACCCAGTCGGGGAGGACGGGGGCCCCCCCCCTGCACCCCTGTTCCCCAGCGGGGAGACAGGCAGCCTTGGGGCGATTTGCATTTCTATGAAAACCGGGCTTCGGGGGCAACTCCGCCGCGGGGCAGGCGCGGCGCCTCCGGGATGCCTTTTGGGCTCTGCCCCTCGCCGCTCCCCGCGCTCGGCGCCCGCGCCCCCTCCCCCTGCTCCCGCCCCCGCCCCCCCACCCCCGCTCCCATTCTCTGCCCGGCTTTGATCTCTGCTTAACAACAGTAACGTCACACGGACTACAGGGGAGTTTTGTTGGAAGTTGCAAAGTTCTGGAGCCTCCAGAGGGCTGTCGGCGCAGTAGCAGCGAGCAGCAGCGGCCGCGCGCTCCGGCGAGGGGCAGAAGAGCTCGAGGGAGCGCGGGGCAGCAGCAGCTAGAGCCGAGCCCAGACCGAGCCCCGGGCCCACCGCCGCCCCAAGGCCACCCAGCAGAGCCCCAGCCATGGCACACCAGCTTCTGTGCTGCGAGGTGGAGACCATCCGCCGGGCATACCCCGATGCCAACCTCCTCAACGACCGGGTGCTGCGGGCCATGCTCAAGGCGGAGGAGACCTGCGCGCCCTCGGTGTCCTACTTCAAGTGTGTGCAGAAGGAGATCCTACCGTCCATGAGGAAGATCGTGGCCACCTGGATGCTGGAGGTGCGGGCCTTCGGGCGGTTCTCTTAAGACTTTCCTGCAACTTGTTGCTTAAACCCACATTTCTTTGCCACTCATCTCCCTCCCTTCTCTCCCGCCCCAACTTTGAGGTTTGCCGGGCTGTTGCTAGGAATCGTATTTTCAAAATACATAGATATCGTGGGTATTTTTTGAACGACGATGGGGGGGGCATTAGAAATTCTCTTTCCTGGGGGGGGCGGGGAGCGGTCGGGGAGGGGTCCCTTCGGGGAAAGCCAGTGCCAGGGGTACCCCATTTGGCTCGAGGGTACGGGCCAGCAGGCTGGGCGCCCCTTAGAGCCCCCTCTGGGGCCGCCACCGCGCAGCCCCCGCCTGCGCGCGATCCCCGCTGTGCCTTCTCTCCCGGCCGCGCGGCCGCTGAGCCGCCAGCTCCAGGGGGAGGGGGCATAGATTTGATTTTTAAATTAATATCCATGGACACGTATGCAAGGGCCGCTCGTGCCAGTATTATGCGCCATCTTTGTTCTTTTATTGCAAAGCAAAAGTGTTTATTAATAATTGGGGGCAGGGTGGGGGCGGGGAGCGGCCGGCGAGGCGCTGGGGCCGCCGCGAGGGGCCGTGCGGCCGCCGGGAGCCGGCGGGAGGGGCGCGGGGCCGGAGCGCGGACAGTTTTGGGGGGACCCCACTCGGGAAGTGGGGCCCCTTTGTTCAAGCAGCGAGTCCCGGGGCGCCCTGCACAGCCAGCCTGGGCCAGAGAGCACGCCGGGCTGCAAGGTCGCGTGGCCCCCAAGACGCTAGGGATTGACCCTTGTCTGCAGGGGTCTCCACTTGGGGGACCTGTGTGGACCGAGCCGGGGGCCAGGGTCACGTTTTCAGGCTTTCAGTGGGGGCCTGGGGGCCCCGCAAGTATTTTAAAATAATTTTTCAAAGTGCGGCGTGGTGCCCTTGCGAGAGGGAAGCGGCGCCCGCGCCCAAGGGGAGGGGGGGGCCCCGAGTTTGAATTCCTGGGGCTCTTCCCGGAGCCTGCAACGAGTTCCAGACCCCCGGACTGGGTAAAGGGCCGTCCGAGGGTCATTTTCATGGGTTTTTTATGTACCCAGATAATTTTTTTATATTTTTAAATATTTTTTGAAAAGATGACGTCTGGGGAAATGCGGCGCGGCGGCCTGGGACGCCACCTTTGTGTCTCGCAGCGCAGGGAGCGCGGCGCCCGGCCCCGCGGTCTGCCCCGCGGCCCCACACCCCGTTTCGTGCCGACTCCTGGCCAGGCGGGCCCCGGAGCCCCCACGCGGGCCGGGGTCCCGGGGTGGGCAGCCCGCGCGCGGCGCACGCAGCCCAGCCGTGCCCGCTCCCGCCCCCGCCGTGCCAGCCTCGCGGGGACTTTCCCTTTCAGTTTCGGGGTGGGTGGGTATTGGGGACATGCGAAGGAGGGGGCGCGTCCCCGGAAGCGTCTGCAGCCCCCTGCCCCGACCCTCGGCGCGCTCGGGGACCCCGCGGCCCGGGGCGCGCGCGAGGTGGGGGGGGCGCAGGGTCGCTGCCGGAGGGGGGCCCGGCGCGCGCGCGCGCGCGGCGGCGGCGGCGGTCACGGCCCCGGTGCCCCCGCAGGTCTGCGAGGAGCAGAAGTGCGAGGAGGAAGTCTTCCCGCTGGCCATGAACTACCTGGACCGCTTCCTGTCGCTGGAGCCCGTGAAAAAGAGCCGCCTGCAGCTGCTGGGGGCCACCTGCATGTTCGTGGCCTCGAAGATGAAGGAGACCATCCCCCTGACGGCCGAGAAGTTGTGCATTTACACGGACAACTCCATCCGCCCCGACGAGCTGCTGGTAACTGCGGGACCCCCGATGCCCCAGCAGCCGCGGGACCCCCGACGCCCCACGAGCCGCGGGACCCCGGGGGTGGGGGAGGTGCAGAGGTAGGGGGACCCGGCCGGCTGCTGACAGACCCCGATCCCTGCGTGCGGGTGGCCACCCTGCCTGGGGCTCCCTGGAGACGCCGGTGGGGCCCCCAGCGCCCCCGGTCCCCATTGCCCCACCTCGCACTGTCGCTCGGACTCCCACCGCGTCTGCGCCCGGGACGCGGCTGAAAAGTGGGCGGCGCGCGTCCTCTAGCGGCGGCGGCGCGGTACCGACCCTGCAGTGCGTTCCGGGCGTGGGAGGTCTTTTTTTTTTTTTGTCTCCACTTGGGAACAGTCGGGGCTTAAGTTGTGAGCAGGAGCATTTTCCAACAGCATCTTCTCTTTTTTCCACCTGGGATTGCGTGCTGTCCCCCACTTCTAGAACCCGACATCCGCCGTCCCTTCTCTCCAGGCTCCTGTGCCACTCTCCCCCCACCCTACCCCCGCCTCCAGGAGCCGCTCTGCGCGCCTCTTTACGCTTGTCCACCCCATGTCCGCAGCAAATGGAGCTGCTCCTGGTGAACAAGCTCAAGTGGAACCTGGCGGCCATGACCCCGCACGATTTCATCGAACACTTCCTCTCCAAAATGCCGGTGGCCGAGGACAACAAGCAGATCATCCGCAAGCACGCGCAGACCTTCGTCGCCCTCTGTGCCACAGGTAGGTCGGCTCGTGCGCTGCCCCAGCTTCCCTGGGTGCCCCCCCCCCCCCACGGAACTTCCTGTCCTCTGCCTCGGTTTCCCCATCTGAGCAGATGCTCCCCGGGCCCCTCCTGCCCTCCGAAGCGCTCCTCTTTCCCGGTTCTGCTGGGCCCAGGGCTGGGTCTGTTTGTGCTAGATGGAGGGGTGGGCGGCCGGCCAGGCTGGGGTCAGTCTGTGCCACCCGGCCTGCCTCTTCTCTGCCCCGCCCCCCGCAGCCCTTCCCCGTGTCTTGGAGGAGCCTGAGCTGCGGGCGCCCCCTGCTGGCCTCTCCACGCTGGCCGCTTGCTGGGGCGCCCACGGGGCCGGGGAGGTCGGCACGGGGCCTGCACCACGTGCTCCGGGGCGGCCGGAGCCTGCGCGCGGGGGCGGCAGAGGAGCTCGGCCGCCCGGGGGCCCCGCCGGGGGCGCCGTCCGCGCAGCTCAACCGAGTCCTGGGAGGGGCTGTGGAGCCGCCTGGGGTTGGGCTGCTGTGGTTGGCAGCAGGGGGCCAGCCCTCCCTCCCCTGAGCACGCTTCTGGCTGGTCCCTAGAGGTCCCTCCCTGGCTCTGCCTTGGCCCCAAGCCTCGGGGCAGCCGGCGTCTCAGAACGCAGTGCACGCGGGGACACACAGACACACACAGCCCAACCATGTTGCGCGGCCCCCCTCCCCCCAGCCCTGCCCCTGACCCACTGTGACCTCTTCTTTCCTTCCCCCTGATCACATGAGCTGGGCCCAGGCGAACGGGAGACCCTGACCAGGGCTCCATGCCCCCATCCCACCCAAATGTGCTGTGGGCCGCCTGCACCCCTGGACAGGCCTCAGCTGTTAAATCTGTTTGGGGCTCACCCTGGATGACCTGAGGGCCACATTGCCTCAAAGGGGGAGATCGGTGTCTTCCCCCCCCCCGTCCCCACCAGGGGCAGAGCCCCCTGACCTGGCATCTTACTGCACCCTCCTGAGGCCCGGGCGCTCTGGCGGCTGGCATTTCTGGGTGAGGCGAGAGCCAAGAAGATTTGCTGGCTTGCCTACCCTCCTCCGGGTCCTTCCGAGCGTGGCTTGGAGGGCAGATGCAGATGCCAAGGACATCGTTGGGCTGGATGGATCTGAGGGATGGGGGCGCCCTCCCCAGGCGTTTGTGCCCCACAGAGCTGGCCCTCGGTGGGGTGGGGAGCCTCCCACCACCGTCTCCTCGGCCTCCGGGGGCCATCTCTGTAAGTGGACAGGGAGGCGTTCTCTGTCTGGGGCGCCTCCGAGGAGAGAGGCCTCCAGAGACGTCCAGGCGGCCTTTTATGGAGCTGAAAGTGGTTCAGAGAAACGGCAAAGTTTGCTGGAGATAATGCGAGGAGCCGTTCTTGCACACACTCCCCCAGGACGGCTGGGGCAGCCCGGAGCTCCCCCTCTCCCAGGAACCTTGGGAAGCGGGGTGCCAGCAGTGAGGAGGCGATCCTGGGGCTGGGGCTGCCCGTGGGCTGGGGTGCTGGCTCTCGAGCTGCTGTGGTTGGGGTGCGGGACCACGCCGGGCACAGCAAACCCCCCTGGCTTTTGGGGTGTGGCCCGGGCTCAGATACCTGGGGGCACACCTGCAGGGAAGGTGGAGGGATGGCTGGGGGTGACCCAGCTTCTCACATGCGTGAACTGCAGGGTGGGGCCCCGTGGGGGACAGGCCGGCCAGAGGAGGGGAGCGACCTCCCTCCACGGGTCCTGATCCATGCCTGCACCGTTCGTTGAAACATAACTGAGGTTCAGCTGTACTCTTGGTCCCAAGGGGATTTCTCTCGAGATGAGCGTGGCGTAATTGCAGCTCAAAACCAAACGTTTTTGAGAGGTAGAGTTGCAGGCGGAAGCCCAGGAAGATGTCTTTGCCCTCCACGTGGCCAGGGGCCCATTTAAGGGGGGCGGGGGGCGGTGCTGCGCTCTCCCTGTGCCTGCGCGCACGGCACCCACGCCCAGCGCCGGGTCTTGCTTTGCCTTGAGCACGTGTGCGGCCGTGTACACTGGAGCCTTATCCTGTGCTGCAGCGGCCAGGTGGGGGAATTGCCACTGCCGTTTGAAGCTGGCACATAATTGAGCTTAATGAGTGGGCCTGAGCAGGGGTCAGCAGGGCCACATGGCTCCGATGACCGCGCTCGCCCTGGCCCCCTGGGCTCCTTACCAGCAGGCAGCGAATGGGGACAACCCTTGGAGCGTCCACGTGGAAGTCTGGACTGCTCCTTATCTAAACATGAGCCCCCAGCCAGACACACACACACACACACAGGCACACACACACTTCAGCGGGGAGACGGGCTTCCGAAGCAGCCTGCCGCGATTGTTCCCTCCCATGTAGACGGGTCTCGAGGGCCAGCCGATCAGAGCCTGTTGCCGGGCCGCCCGGCTTCTGTGTGCCGGCCTGATTGGCCTCAATGAAAAGCCCTCCATTCATGGCTGCGGGCTCTCAGACGGGGTGGAATGGCTCCCATTTAGAGGGGGACGAGGTGGCGCGCCTCGTTAGGGATTTCTCTTTTGAGCCGTCACAGTGCCCAGAAGCTGGCTTTGTCGCCCCTTCAGGGTGGCTGCCTTTCTTCCCAGCCCCCCTCGACGGCGCCCGCTCCCTTTAACAAGGCCGAAGTTGTTTATTCTCTCGGGATGAAGTCTCCGATGGGCTGTGGGGATGCGCCCCAGCCCCTGGGGCCCCCACTCCCTTTGTGCTCAGTCCCCTCCCATTCAGCTCACCGGAGCCCCCCTGTTCCTGGGTGCTCAATGGCCCAAGAGGAGGCGACGGGGGCTGACAGATGCCACACTTGGCCCCACAGGCGCCCGGCCCCGGGCCCAGGGGCCTCTGATTAAGATGCTGAAGTTTGTGGCCTTCTCCACCCACAGTTTCTCCTTGGGTGCAACAAAAAGTCAGCCTGGGTACCACATTTCCACTTAAGATGTCCTTAACTTTATGAGTGTGCGGCAAGCCTGCGGGTAGCCCTCAGGAGGAAATGCAGCCGTCCCCCCATCGGGGAGCTCCAGCTGGCCCGCGGTGGGGGCCCGTCCCACCCTCCCGTGCAGTTTTCCTGTAGTTTGGGGACGGAGTGGCCTGCAGACTGGCGGGTGAAGTCATGGAGTCCCGCCACACCCCCGTGGCATGCTTGGAGGAAGATAAGGTGGAGATGAGCATCTGACCACAGGGAGCTCCCGCAGGCCAGTGGGCCGCCCTGGGTTCATCCTCCCATGTGGATGTATGCGCCTCAAAGAATCTGGGGGGGGTTGGCTTTGCCCCTGGGGGCAGCCTGGACCCCTGTGCAGGTGAGGCCCCGGGCTGGCAGTGCAGGTACTCAGGGCAATGGAGAGGCCCCGTCTCTCCTGCCACCCCGGGGGCTTGCATCGTCTTTTATTTCATTTAGTTTTGTGAATAAGCCACACGTTCACAGGGCTCACAAGGCTGAAAGGACAGGAGAGCCGCCTGGGCCCCTCCCCAGCGGCCTCTGCTGTCTCCTCCGGGGGCTGTTTTGGGTTTGCTCTGTGGCTGTTTGTAAGCGAACCAAGCTCCCCCCTGCCGAGCCCCGAGCCCGGCTCCTGCTCCCCCAGCACATGCCCGGGCGACGACGAGGCTGGAGTGACCGGCCCCTCGCAATCCACAAACCCAGGCCGGCTGTGCGTTGGACAGGCCCCCCGACAGGTGGCTGGCACTGGGGGGGTGCCTGGATCCTTGGCGTGTGCCCCACTCATGGCCCCTTACTCCTCTCTCTCTGTGGCAGACGTGAAGTTCATTTCCAACCCGCCCTCCATGGTGGCTGCTGGGAGCGTGGTGGCCGCGGTGCAAGGCCTGCACCTGGGGAGCACCAACAGCTTCCTGTCCTACCACCGCCTCACGCGGTTCCTCTCCAAAGTGATCAAGTGTGACCCGGTAAGTGATCACGTGTGCCACTCCCCCACGGGGTACTAGAAGCATCTAGAACCTGGGGGTCTGAAGCTGTAGTTCACTGATGGGAAATGCGGTGGCTGGTGCCAAGACCCCAGAAGGGGACAGGGCTGGGGCCACGGCCATGTGGGGGACCGGAGCAGGTGCCTGCGTTCAGGGGCAAAGGACCTGGCCACAGGCTGACGGTGCCAGCTTCACCCACCTCTCCGGGGCTCTGTGGGAGAAGCATCTCGGAACCTGCTGACCGGCGGGGCAGTCCTCACAGGCTGCTGGCGTCCCCTGGGCTCCCAGGACAGGCAAGGGTCATAAATCCCTCCTGGGGAGCTGTGCAGGAAGAGGGACGACAAGGCGTCCGGGTCAATGATCCGTGCCCTAATGGGGTGTGGAGCTGGGGCCCAGTCGAGCTTTGTCTGGGGACATTGTGGAGGGCCCATAAATGGCCGCTTTAGAAGGGCTCCTGTGAGGTCTCGGCCGGGACAATGGGCGGCAGAGGCCACCTTGTTTTTTTACGGCCGTCTTTGAGAGGCTCCTGCAGTTACAACGCAGGCGACTGTGTCTTTCTTCTTAAAAACGCCATTGTTTTACTCCTACTTCTTTTCTTTCCCTAAAGAATTCAGATGACAATTACAAGGGTTTGTGGCATTTGCCAAATTAGACCAGCAGGGTTGGCGGGTCAGCCGTCGGCCCCTGTTCGTGTGTGGTGTGGGAGCGAGTGACCGCCTTGACCCCAGTCCAGCTCCGGCTCGGGCTGCCTTGGGGGGCTCCACCCTGGAGCGTCTGGGGGCCCAATTGGGTGCCACCTCACCGGCAGGGAGGGAGGCTCGGGTGTGAGAGGGGCCCCTGCCTGTCCTCTGCCCAGCACCAGTCGCTGGGCTGCCGGGCCTGTTTGTGTCGTTCCCCTGCCCCCAAGAAGGAATCCTTCTCGCCCGGAGACAGGCAGCCCCTGGAGGCGGAGGGGGCCTCCCTTCTGGCTCTCAGTGCGCGCGTCATAGGCTCAGGCAGCTGCCGGGGCTGGAGCATCCTCGCCCCGCTGCTGGGGGCCTGGCCAGCCCTAGTTCTGCCTGAGCTAGGAACGCCACAGGCCATTGCAGGGGATCGCTACAGCGCCCCTTATGTGACTAGTGATCGTTTTAAGTCGATCTGACACAAAACGCTCACAACTGGCGGACAGACGCCGGAGAAACCAGCTGATGGTTTGTCTGCTTCCAACCGTAGCAGCAGAGCTCAGGCGCAGAAGACCTGCGGCCGCGGGCCCGGGGTGTGAGCCGCGTCTGCTCCTCTCTGGAGCTGGCCTTCAGTCGCCAGTCGGCTTTTCACGGGATGGGACAGGCTGAGTGGGCTGCTGGGAGGAGGAGATGAGGGCGGTGGCAGCCGAGGGGAGGCCCTCCCTGCACCCTCTGCTCCACCATGCAGGGGCGAGGAAACCGTCGCCCCTCAGAGCTGCCTGTGGAGAGCGACTACGAGGCGGGGGCACCGTGAGGCCTCAGGAGTGGAACTGAGGCTGTGTTAGGTGTTCGGCGTTTGGATGGAAGCCTGAGGTGGCCATCAGGAGTCTTGGGTTCCACACCAGACTTCCTGGGCCTCGGTTTCCTCATCTGTAACCCGGGGCTGTCGGCAGCGCCCCTGCCTTCCTAATCTGCCGTGAGGAATACCGAAAAGGGCACAGAGCTTGGAGCTGTGCAGACCCCGGGGCCTGCTCCTCTCCTTGTGGGCAGAGGACGCCTGACTCCCACCCCACCTGGTTGGCAGTTCACCGGCACCTCCGCCGTGGGCCGTGGGGAGGATGCGGTCTGTTTCCCAGGCTGGACCAGAATCTAGTTGTAGGAAGGAAGCCCCCTTATGGCATGCGGGGAGCGGAGATGGATGGCTCCCGCACCTGGATCAACCTCTGTATTCAGACCCTGGGGGCCATGAGGCCATGAAGGCACGAGGCGCCCCTTGGAGCTGCAGGGAGATCTGCTCCCAGTGAGGCCAGGAGATGCCCCGGGCTCCAATCCCTCTTCCCCACTGACCATGCGGGTGGTGGCTGCCGAGGCCACAGCGCCGCCCGGGACGCAGGCCCCATGGAGAGAGGACAGAGGGGGATGAAGAGTCCGGGTCCCCCCGGGCCACCCAACATTCATCCTCAGTCATGCGCAGCCTAACGCTCTTGACACCCATTCATCATGGAAGGCTGGGTTCACCGGAGGGCCGGCGAGCAGGCGAGCAGAGGTTAAGTCGGAGAGCAGGCTCCTGGATCAAATGGCTGAATTCCCCGAGGGCATCCCTGGGGCCGATGGGACCTGAGGGCCAAGGCCTGAGCCCAGCGGAGGACAGATTCCAGCCAGGGGCCTGGGGCAGGCTGGGGCGGGCACATCTGTCTACATCCACAGCAGACAGACAGCAGCCCTGTGGCCTGCAAGGCCTTCAGTCCTGAGTGGGGTCACCGCTGCCTGATTGGTGTAGGGGCAGCCGGTGGCCGCACGGGGCCCGAGCCCGTTGATCCTAGGGTTTGGGTCAGCAGCTCCCACAGCGTCTTCCTTCCCCAGGTCGGGGGGAGGCGGCGTTTTCGATGAGCGTGGCTCTTAGAGAAGCCAAGTCCTGGGGTCTGGGGGTGGGCCCCTCACCGTAGGCCCCTTCTGAGGACGTCTGTCTGTCTGTCTGTCTTGCCCAGGACTGCCTGCGGGCCTGCCAGGAGCAGATCGAGGCCCTGCTGGAGTCCAGCCTGCGCCAGGCCCAGCAGCAGAACCTGGACCCCAAGGCCGCGGAGGAGGAGGAGGAGGAAGAGGAGGTGGACCTGGCCTGCACGCCCACCGACGTGCGGGACGTGAACATTTGAGGGCGCCCGCGGCGAGCAGGGGCCGGCCCCAGGTGCTGCCCTGACGGACCGCTCCTCTCTGGACGGTCGAGACCAGGAGGGAAGGCCCCCTTCTCCCTGTGTCAGTTTTCTCCTTTGCTCTTTCTCCCTTCCGTCTCTGACTTAAGCAAAAGAAAAAAAAAGTACCCGAAAAACTGTCTTTAGAAAAAAAACAAAAAAACAAAAAAAGGAGAGGGGAAAAAAAAAAATAGTATTTGCATAACCCTAAGCCGGGAGGGAGGAGGGCTGTGCTATAAAAATAGAGGATTTTGTACCCCATAATCAACTAGTTTTTATATTAACGTGTTTGTGTCTCTGAGTTGTAAGGACAAGGTATTAACACAAGGAACGAGTCTGCAGGGGAGGATGAGATTTAATTCTTTCTGTGTTTAAGACAAAAAAGCATAAAAACCTTTAAAAAAAAATAGAGAAGAAAGTCAACAAAGCATTTTTAAGGTAGAAGAGCGTCTTAGGTAGGAAAACGTATCCTTGTGCTTTTCCGGAGGAGCAAGGCTTTAAGGCGACTCGGCATCCTGTATCTCGCTTCCTCGTGCATGTAGTCACTTTATGTCATTGTGTGTGTTTATTTTATCCCGTAGGTAGGCGTGTAACCTCTCCACCTTGTCCGTGGCTGGCGTAACCTCGGTTAGAGTAGCATAGAGTTCATCGAAAACTGCTAAATCCTTTCTGCCTGTGGACCGGCCACGTGCGCGGTTTGTCGGGCGCCGGACAGCCAACCCTCCGGACTCCTGGCGTCTCCGCTCCTGGGAAGGGAAACCGCGGTAGCGACCTAATATATTCTATTTTTGTAATCTTCCTAATTTTGTAGTTGCCTGTTGAGGCGGTGCTTGCTTTGCACCCCACAGACCTGCGGCCTGCTCCCGTCCAGGTGAAATTCACAGCTCCTTTGGTTGGTTTTCCTTCTTGATATTCTAAAACCATTCCATTTCAAAGCACTTTTGGTCCAGTAGTTCGAGGCACGATCTCTGTTCGGGCTGTGTGTCGGGGCGGGGGGGGGGGTTGGGGCGCGGTTTCTCAATGGAATGGTTTGGGAATATTCACGGACTTGTGTTCCGACAGGATGGCAAGGCAAATGCATGTCACTGTGGTGTTCGCGAAAGGGGCGTGTTCTGAAGGCCAGGGTCCGGTCAGGAGGAGGGAGGAAAGTAGCCCCACTCTGCCAGGAAGATGTGTTTCTTTTTCTGTAGAGAAGTTGAAGTTTGGGACCCTTTGGTGCCAACTGGTGTTTGCAAGTAGGGGCCTTAAAGTAGAGAGCTCGTAGCATAAGGGTTAGGAAGGTTTTTAAACACTAAAGTATATAATTTATAGTTAAGGCTAAAAAGAATATTTATTGCAGAGGATGTTCGTAAGGCCAGTATGATTTATAAAGTAATGCAATCCCCCCCTTGATTTAAACACACACACACACACACACACACACACACACCCCTTTCTGCCTTTTATGTTGCAGGTTTCGTACCGTTTATAAAAGTTAGATCCTTTTCTAGGAAAGGAAAAAAAAAAAAAGTCCCGAGAAAAAGCCCAAAAATCACGTTGATTCGGCTGATTAGGCCTGTTGGGCGTTTTCCCAGCGTGGTCCGATCTAAGGGCCCTGGGAGTTAACCCAGAAAATTAGGGGCCTTGAAATGAGTTCAGTTCCCCAGAGTTTCTTATGCCCTGCCCTCTCCTTTGAAGAAAATTTTAGCCACCGATAGACACTTTGCACATCTTGGCTACGTTCCTTTTTGCAATTGTGATGTGGGGAGTGTTGAAGGGGAGGATGTGAGGGAGGAGGTGCGGAGGGGAGGGGAGGCGGTGGGACCAGGCGAGGGGACAGGCTGCGGCTCCGCTTTCTGATGCGCTGCCACCGATGACTTCCCGGCACGGTTTGGAAACAGACTGACATCGCTTCTCTCTGTCTCTTTCATATTGTGTTGCTGCTATTGGAGGATCAGTTATTGTTTTTTTACAATGTCATATACTGCCATGTTCTCATTTTAATTTTCTCATAGAAAAATGTATGACAGATGCCTCTCTTTTTTTTTTTTTTTTGTAGATTTTTTTTTTTATGTGATCAGTTTTGACTAAATGTGATTACTGCTCTATTCCAAAAAGGTTCTTGTTTCACAATACCTCATGCTTCACTTAGCCATGTGTGGACCCGGTAGTCAGGCTCTGTCTGACCTGTGGCCTCCTGCTTCGGCAAACAGACACGCGGACGAGATCCCAAAACCGGCCTGGTGGGGATGGGCTGCCGGGGCCTTCCCGCAGCCCCCCTGGCGTCTCTGGGGACCAGGCCGTGTCCGTCTCCTTTGCCCTGCGCCTGTTATGCTGGACTCCCCACCTGTCCTGGGACTTACCATCATAGTAGTTTTTACCGCTATATCGTTCTTTGCGTGTAGCTATGAAAGTTGCATTATAATAATTATTATTATTATTGTAACAAGTATGTCTTGACGTGCCACCGTGGTGCTGTGCTGTGGGACTCGGTCATTCAGGGATGACTGAAGTAGCTTCTGAATTCGTTCGAGTTTCTGGTGCGTTGATTCTGTTCTGTGTGCTCGTGTTCTCTTCTGTTCATTACAGCCTCATGCTCATTTCGAGACTTCAGATCTCAATGAAGCTAGCGGTGCTGTGCGCCCAGGAGCCGCCTCGCACGCTGACGAACCAAAAGGATTTGTGCCATGTGCGGCCCGGCGCCAGCGGGGGCAGCCCCTGTGCCGAGGCCACTGCAGGCCCAGGACCCGCCCCGCCCTGCAGGAGCACTGCTTCCGCTTACCTCAACCATTCCGGCTGCGGCATCTGTGTGTCTGAACCAAACAGGGGTCCTTGAGGGTCGGTCTGTCCTAGTTGGGGGGTGGACATTGTGTGCTGAAAGGCCAAAGGCCGGTGACAGGTCCGGGAGCACAGCGGAGTCTGTCCTGTGACCAGCAAGTCTGTGAGGGTCTCTGGTGGGCGGGCACTTGGGGTCTGTGTGTGTTTCTGGTTGCACGCCGCGGCATTTCCCAGCACAGACATGTAACCGGCACGTTTCCAGCAGAAGACAAAAGACAAACATGAAAAGTCTAGAAATAAAATTGGTAAAACCCTGGTGCCTGCCTGCTTGTTTTGTGGGGCGGGTAGGGAGCCAGGGGCATGGGGCCTGGAGCTGGGGGATGGGGCCCAAGCTGCTGTGCCTGGGCTGGAGGGTGGCAGGCAGGCAGGGGGTCCCGCCTGGGCACCGCTGACGGGCAGGGCCGGATCCTCCTCTGTCATGGGGGTCTGTCCTGCACACTGTGGGTGTGAAGCTGCATCCCGGGCCTCTAATCACCCAATGATGGGACCATCCCCAGTGGTGACAACCAGAAATGTCTCCTAACATTGCCAAACAGCCGCTGGGGATGAGGAGGAGTACGTGACACTCTCCCAGCCAGGAGGAAATCCAGACCAGGGGGACATGCGGTGGGTGGGACCCTGAGGAAAGTCTGGGGATGCCTTTGCAGGTGGCTCCAGCCACCGAGGACAGCAGCTTCTGGCCCCAGCGATGTGACAGCACCTGCTTGTCAGAGCTGCCTTCCAGCCCACGTTCTGCCAGCTCGCCCTCCCACGTTATTTGCAGACGGAAAGAAAGCAAGCCGGCATTCGGGAACCCTCTTCTGGTGCAAACCGCTGTTTGCTCTGGGTGAATCATGGTCCTGAGGCACCCCAGGCTCGGGGAGAGCAAAGCAAGTGCTTGGGCCATGGGGCAGGGGCCTATTGCGTGGAGCTGGCGACTTTGGAGGCCTAGTGGACACCTCGGACGTCTCACTCTTGGCTTCAGCAACACGTGACCGGCCTTTGTCCAACCCTGGGGAGCTGGAGAGCGAGGAGTGCAATGGGAGGGCGGCGGCCCCTGGTCCTGGCTCTGCGGGGCCTCTCCCCAGAGCCCGAGGGTCCTGATGGGTCCTGGGCTGTCGGAGAATTCGGTGAGTGCCCGGGAGCCAACAGGAAGCCTGGGTCACATGCCAAAGATGTCACTACTTCTCAGGTCAATTCACTGTGGCCTTTAAGAAGCGCCTGCTGTGTACCAGCCCTGTCCTGGAGGGCGTTCCTCCTCGGGGGGCTCCACTGGGACCCCCCGAGATCAGCTGTGTCGGTTCTCCACGGGCACCGGGGCTTCTGGGAGGTAGTGGGGTGTGGAAGAGCCAGGATTGCTGCCTTCCCACAGCAGCTCCCTACCGGGTGTGTGGGGGCTGAGGCCAGGCTGCCCCGGGGACCTGCAGGGTGCACCAAAAGGGGGTCCTGCACCACAGGGGACCAAGGGGTAGCCGGAGCAGGAGGTGCCCTGAAGGCTAGTCCAGGTCTGCACCATTATGGTGGCTCAGCCTGGGGACCCAGGGACATCGACGGTCTGTCTCCCCAGACCACATGCGTAGAGTGGGGGGCCGGGTGGTGGCTCTGACACCCCCAGGGCCTCGGGCTCTCTTGAGCAGGGTTTCAGGGAGCAGGGGTCACACTCCAACTATGTCAGGTTCGAGCAAGAATCTGCCAAGGAAGCGGGAAGAGAGCCGCTCTGCGTACGTGGGGCAGGGCCGTGAGCCCACGGGGGCGAGGTCTGCCGTGGATTCTCATGTCTTCAGGATGGGAGACCGGTCTGCAGGCTAACCGGGTAGGCAGATTGGGAGGCACGGACGGGGGGAGCCAGAGCCCTGTGCAGTGCGGTGCGGGACGGGGCTGGAATGGGACAAGCAAAACCGTACGCGGGGTTTGGGCCAAGCACGGAGGGACCCCCAGTCCTCCCGGCGCCGTCTCCCCACCTGTGCAGCCCCCGTGAGAGGGGTCTCTGGGGCTCCTCCTCTCAGTGACACCATCCTCGGGCACCTGTGTCCCCTCATGGGGTGGTCGTGGAGACCCCGTCCCTTGCTGGAGGTCCAGCTGCCTGTGTGTGCACGTGGCCTCCGGGACAAAGCCTTCCAGCAGCGTCCCTCTGTCCCCTCTCGGAGGCTGAACTCCTGCTCACTAGGCCCCGCCACTCCCCTGGGGCCTGCCCACCTCCCAGCCTGTCTCACTGTTCCAGGCGCCCCCCAGCCTCTGCCCAAACCCTCCTGGGGCTTCTCGCTCCTTCCAGCTCCTGGTCCTGGGACCTGGCCCTTGTCTCCCCAGCCTCAGACGCCCCCAACCCCGAACTTTCTGCCCAGGGCACTGCAGACACAGCAGACTGCGGCCTGCCTCCGGTCCTGCGCCTGAACCGCCCTCCCCTCTGCTCTCCCTCCAGGCTCGGAAGACCCTCCGCAGGCGGTCCACACCCAGCCCCGGGCAGGGGGCTCAGGGAGGCCCCGGCATCGTCACCCCTGGGTGTTTCCTGTTTGGGGCCCTAAGCCCTTGAGGACAGATGGCTCGTTGACCCTTCTCATCCCGTTCCCCGCCTGGCCAACAGCAGCTGTGGAGAAGCGGGAGCCGAAGGGAAGGGGCTGCAGGCTGGTCCCCACGGCTCAGCCTCAGGCTGCTTGGTGAGCTGCAGAGGGACAGCCCCACCCGCCCCCATGCTGTGCGGAGTCGGGGGCAGGGGGCTCCCCAGGAGCCCAGGCCGCACCCACGGTCATGCTGAGGAGGGCCCAGAGGCTGCAGGACACGGCGGTGTGCGCCAAGGGCCAGCAGAGAGAAGTGGAGGCCAGAGCCGGTACGCTGCAGCCGCCCCTGCAGAGGTGGGCACAGTGGCAGGGCCAGGCTCTTCCTCAAGCCTGTCCCACCCAGGGCCTCCTGGGAGCCTCGCTGCCCAAGCAGCCTGGCTCTGCCTTTGGTGGGGACACTGGGCACAGCCCAGGCCGATCCCAGCAGTGGGCGCTGCGGTGGGGCCCAGAGGGCGCCTGTGCTGGGGGCCGGCGGGGGGCGTGGGGCGCGCGCCCGCACACAGGGCTCTGTCATCCCAGGAATGTCTTTGATCAGGAGTTTATGCAGAGGGGCAGCAAGCCCAGGGCCTCTAATCCGTTCCCACAGTCCCCCAGCCCCGGGCTGCCGGCCCCCAGCCCCGGGCCACACCGCTGGCCCAGCAGACAATAGCGGCGGCCAGTGGGCGGGTAGCTCGGGGCCACAGGCCTGGAGGCCCACATCCGGGGGCATTGTCACCGCCACTCACGGGGGCACACAAGGAGGACCGGGGAGAGAAATCCGAAGCCCTCCACTGAAGGGGCCCCCGCGGCCCTGAGCCCCGTGAATCCTCGTTCTCAGCTCTGGCAGCTGAGAGCGCCTGGCTCCTTAAGAGCAGAGCCGTCTGGCCTGGAGCCTCACTCCCAATCCGGAGCCCAGGCCTCGAGCCGGGGGGCGGCCTCCCTCCCCTCCACAGGAGGAGAAGAGCTTGGGTTCACAGAGCACGGCCTGGGCACTGGGCACGGTGCTGAGTGTCAACGGACAGCTCCTCTCTGAATTTTGAACCCACCCAACAGAGTTGGTGACAGGCCGGCAGGCAGGCCCTGGGAGCGAGGTCCCCACAGGTCTAAGCGTCCCATCCCTTAGGCCAAGGGTGGGCGGACTTTCCACAAGGGGCCAGAGTGTCTCAGGCTTCGCGGGCCACGCTGTCCCCGTCCACCTCCTCGACTCTGCCATTAAGTGAAAGCAGCCAGGGACAAGTAAAGGAACGATCGTGGCTGTGCCCGGTCAAGCCTCATTCGCCAAAACGGACCACAGGCTGGATTTGGGCTGAGGGTGGGAGTTTTCCGGCCCCTGCTGTAGATGAGTAAACCGGGGGCCAGAGAGGTGAAATAACTAAGCCAGGATCACACAGCTGGGACTGCCAGAGCCAGGTCTGGTGGCCAGGTTTGTGTCTGGAGTGGAGCCCACACTCCTGGGAGTTGGCGTTGCTGCCTCGCAGAGAAGAAAGGCACGAGGGGTCCCCAACGGGGCTTGCAGAAAATGCACGAGCCTTCGTGTGACCATTTTCACCCAACGGCCAGTGCGTGTACTCCTGCTCTGGGGGGAGGCCCAGGGGGCGAGAGCAGGTCCACCCATGGCCAAGGCTTCAAGCCAGCAGCCCTGCGGTCAGGGCTGTGTCCTGGTGGGCCAGCCTGGAGAGGGGCTGGCAGCGGACAGCTGAGGTGATCTGTCATTGTGGTTTAAAAAGAAAGCCCACGCGTGTATGTACACACATTAGGCACGCGTGTTGGGGAGCAGAAGCCCCGGGGTGGGGGGTCTCAGCGATTGACACTCAGGCCGGGCGGCTCCACCCCTCCGTCATGGGGGACAATCATGTCTCCGAGAATGGACGCTCGGGAGGGAGGGCGGGAGGGCAGGCGCCTTCTCCAGCCCGCTCTCCGGGGTGTCCCGGTATCTGTGACAATGCCTAGCACAGAACCGGGGCTCAGGAGACCTCTGCCCAGCGAATGCTTTTGGGGTGCTCCGCGGCCCAGATGGCCAGTGTGTGTGAACCACCTAGCGCCTGGCACAGTTACCCCTCAGTAAAGTCATCCTCGCCTCATCTCGCCAGTTCAGGCACCATCCCCAGACCACGCATAACCCACGTGTGAAAGGAGGCCCCAGAACGCCCAGCGTGGTTCTCCGGGTGGTGGCACTGAGGCCATCCTTGTTCCCTCTTTGGCTCATGAAGTGGATGGTTCTTGGTGTTCGCGCCAGCACCAGCTCCCCCGCCTGGTATTGACGGCACCCAGATTTTGCTCTGGGGGAACCACCGTTCTCTGCTCTGTAGCCTGGGTGCAACGGATCCCATCCCTGGCTCCAGGACAGGGGCTGACGGGCTCAAACCTAACAGCACCGCCAAGCCCGGGAAGAGCGGATGTGAACTGCAACAGAGTCCACCAGACTCAGGGAGACATTTTCTGGGCCTTCAGGAGTCTTCCTCAGGACTCCTGGGGACAGTGTGGCTGAGACGTGAGCCTGTGCGGCTGCAGGCCATGGGGTGGAGCCTGTGCATGAGGCCAGTCCTGCAGGACAGCAGAGAGAAGGCACCAGATCTCTGAACAAGCAGCTGGATCAAGCCTCTCCTGAAGTGAGTCCCTTTTGTTCCATGAGCCAATCACAGACCTTTACTGTTTGATACAGTTTGATACGGGCTTCCTGTCATTTGATTTTCAAAGATTAACTGCCACAGCATATGTATGTTTTCTCTCCTTTCTAGATTTAACATGCATTAGCGATACAAACATGGGGGCTGAGGCCCTGCAAGCGCAGAGACCAGAGGAGAGGTTCCAGCCAGGCTTCGCTGGCAGACCTTGTGCAGAGCCTGGAGAGCCCCCAGAAGGCAGCAGCCTCTCGGGGCAGGGGGCCAGGGGGCGCCCACGCCTTGAGATAAGAGTGTCTTTCCGGGGCACAGGTACCTGCTGCTCCTCAGAGCAGCCGAGACCAGGGAGCTGAGGCAAGGCCCTTGAGGGAGCCCCCCCAACACATCAGGCCAGGAAGGGGCTGGACTCGTGTGTCCAGGGCCCACCCTCTGCAGACAGGCAAACGACAGCCCAGACAAAGCAAAGGCCCTCGTGCGAGGGTCCTGGGGCCGCCGTAACAAGTGCCCCCAGCCAGGGTGGCTGAAAACAACAGGCACTTCTCCCAGCTACGGAGGCTGGAAGATAGACAGCAAGGTGGCGGCAGGGCCCGCCCTCTCCGAGCTCCGCTGGGTGCTGGCGCTCCCCGCGACCCCCGGCTTGTAGCTGCGTCACTCCCGTCTCAGCCTCGGCCCTCGCAGGGCCGGCTTCGCTCTGTGAGCCTGTCTTCACGGCGCCCTCCCCTCTCTGGGCTGCCTTCTCTTCTTATGAGGACACAGTCATGGTGGATGGAAGGCCCAGCCCACCCTGGTACAGCCCACCTGAACTGACACCTGAGCGACATCTGCGAGGACCCTACTTCCAAATAAGGTCACGGTCACAGGGACCAGGGGCTCAGGCTTCAGCTTACATTTTGGGGGGACACAATTCAACCCGCAACAGATGTGTCTGAGCTCTCAAAGCTACGGAGCAGGTTGACGAGCACCCCGCTGTTTTCGGGGCACACACCCGCTGGGACAGCAGATGTCCAACAAGTCCTTGCAGAAAGGTCGGACACAGCCGTCCCCTGGTGGACAGGCCAGGGGCCGGGTACTGGGCGCTCGGGTTCCCCTGTGCACCCCACTCCTGAGCGGACGGAAACAGGGTCACATCCCGGTATCACTGGAGACAGAACCTCAGGCCCGGCGCCCCAAGACCCAGCTGATGTGGTAAAGGGCGCCAGGGAGACGTGGCCACGGCTGGGGACAGAGCAGCAGGGTGTCGGTGCCCGGCGAGAGGAGCACCCCAGCCACGAGAGAGAGATGGCCAAGTTTGCGAGCAACGAGGGACCCACCTTCTCGGAGAATTCATCCGCAGAGCCCCGGCTCAGCCACTGAGTCACGTCGTGGACTCGCCACTGAGCCTTTCGGGGCCCGGTCCCTCAACTGTAGGACTCGTGTCCTGTGAGAACTGAACGCAGCACCCACTTTCCTCTGATCGATCACCCTAGCTTGGTCACCTCAGTGTCCTGAGTTGTAGACCCGTTCCTCGCGTCGTTTGTTAAGGACTGGAACAACTGTGCAAATTCGGGTGGCCTTGCCTGTTAATTACACTGTGTTCTCCAGTAGGGTGAAGAGAAATTCTCCATGGTGAGGTCAAATGAAAGCTCACAAAGCCAGTAGTGTGAAGGTCACCTCCTCCGGGAAGGCGTCCCTGCCCACCTTCTCATTCCTTTATTCCCCAGGCAGAGCTGGACACCCCCACCCCATCGCTGCCTCCCCTAGTGCCACAGACATCCCTCAGTGAGCCGTGCCCATGGGGGCTGGGGGATTGGGGCCCACTTGGCCGCTGCCTCCCCGCCAGCACCCAGCGAGGGCCCTTTTCCATAAATCCATCTGTCTTTGCCTCAGGCCACTGGAAGCAAGACTGGTCACGGATGCAGGCCCCCCGGAGATCGGAAGAGCTGGGCTCCGTCCTGGCTGAGAGTAACAGGCAAAGCCCTGGAGGCCCGCGGCGCCCGTCAGGCCCGAGGGCAGCACTTACCACAACCATTGGCGTGTCACTCGACTCGACTGGGCGCCCAGGCCTCCACCTGGGAAGTGGGGTGGCAGCCCCTCTCAGAGGGTTAGGGGACAGTTTGGGGACACGAGGAAGGTAGAGGCGGCCACCGGCAGCCGCTCAGTGAGACTTCCTGTCCCTTCCTTCACATCTCTGCATTCTTTCCTCACCACCGGGTGGAGACGACGATGGGTGACTGTGAAATAAGTCAAAGCACAACGCGGCCTTCCTCCAGGATGGCGACGTGGCCTGGGACTGGGCATCTCTCGCTGGCCGCCTTGGGGCGTGCAGTTCCCAAGTGGCAAGTTTCAGTGGACGACTGAGTCTGTTTATTCCCACTGCCAACACTCTAGACAAATAAAATGACGTGACTTCGACTTGTAAGTGAAAAGGCGGTCTTCTCTCCCAGTCCCAGTTCACAGCCTGTCCAGGTAGCCAGCCAGGGTGGCCGGTATGGGCTGAAGTGTGTCCCCCAAATTCCTACGTTGGAGTCCTGACCCCCAGCTCCTCAGAATGTGACTGTACTTGGAGATGGGGTCTTCAAAGAGGTGATCAAGGTAAAATGGGGTCACTAGGGTGGGCCTGATCCAGTGTGACTGGGGTCCTTATAAGAGGAGATGAGGACACAGACATGCAGAGGTACGACCCTGTGAGGACACAAGGAGGACACGGCATCTACACGCCAAGGAGAGAGGCCTCAGGAGGAACCAGCCCTGCAACCCCCGGATCTCGGCCGTCCAAGGACCGGGAGACCATCAACGTCTGTGGTTTACAGCGCCCGGCTCCTGGTATCGGTCGTGGCAGCCCCAGCAGCATATGCGGCATGAAATACGCTGGGAGTTTCCGACAGGAAGCAGGGAGTAAGCCGACTGAGCCCACCAGGAAGGGAGGAAAGCCCACCCAAAGAGCTCTGGCACTCAAGGCCAGTCTGGGCCATCTAAGGGTTACTATCTGAGAGAACAAGGGGGACACAATGCGATCAGATGGGCGGGGGGAGAGGGCAGGCAGGGGACCTTCGCCACAAACAGTGGAAGCCCAGCCCCACGGGCCCTGCAGCACCAGGACACTCGTCAGCTCACCCAACACGAAGGCCGCAAGCACAGCGGCTCAGGGGCCAGCCGGCCCAGCTGCCCACGACGTCCCAGGGTCGGTCCTCTCCAGATCTCCGCCCGGCTGCGCCCAGGTGTGGCTCCATCGGAGCTGAGCTGCAAGCCGCCTGTAGCAATTCCAGGTGCCACGTCCCCAGAGCACAACTTCCCAAACAGATCCTCTCTCTCAGGAGTGACGTGCCGTCCCAGCGGCCCCCAGAAGGCTTCCGCTACCCACTTGTTGGCCAGAGGGGAGCCGTGCTCATTCCTGAACCAACCGCGGCCGATGGCATGGCTTGTGAGGGCTGGAGTGACTGCGGAGGTGGGCCGTGCGGCTATGATAAGCCAAGTGGTCTGTTGGGGGCGACGGAGGAGTCCCAGAAACTGGGTCAAGGCCTCCAAGAAGGAGCTGGGCGTGCAGAGGTCAAGTCCAGGGTCCAGGCACCCTGCAGAAGATCAGTGACGCAGCTTGGCCCGTGTGATGGGAGAGGAAGAGCGGCTCCCTGCCGCTCACGCCACCTGCCCTGGAGAGGTGGAGATGGGGAGAGGACCAGCGAATTTGTGGCAGGAAAGATTCGCAGTAAGTGCCGACAGGTGGCCGGGCCAGGTCAGCAGGAACGGCCCCTTTCCTGAACACCACGGGCAACCGTTCTCCCACAGGAACCGGCTCTCCACGTGTCAATGAAACTCGGGCAGAAAGGCAACGGAAAGCTGTGCGCTGGCCAATGCAGGCCTGCCCGTGTGCCTAGACCCCAAAGCCCAGAGGAGGGGAGGGGTTGGCGGGGTGCCACAGTACAAATGGTCCCAGACAGCCTTTTGCTTGAAAATATGCTATTTATTTTTTTCTCCAATTATAAAAATAATACATAATCAAAACAGGTAACTCAGAAAACACAAAAACCCCCAAAGAAAACAACGAAAGCCCCTCAGTGCCCCAGCCCAGAGAGCCACTGCTGGCCTCCGGGTCCCCTGGAGCCACCGCAGCGCAGGCACTGTCTGTGGCAGAGCGCCAGCACACGGCCACCCGAAAATGAGGGGCTGCAGACGAGGACACCCAGGGTGGGACGCACACCTGAAACAGTGTGCTAGGAGAAGCCCACGTCTGTCCCTCAACCACAGACAGCTCTCTCCCTCGGCACACCTGGGGGCTCCCGCGGGGAGTCCAGCCTCCGGTCTCCTCGGTGGCTCTCGGGACCGCCAGCTGGTGCAGTAAAGCACAGTTTGTGCTGACATTTTCAAATGACTTTAAAAACCAGGCTGGATTCACGGCTAGCCCTTTGTTAATCTCAGTCGCCGCTTCCAGACGTGCTCCCTCAGACGGAGCAGCGCGCGCCGACTGCCAGCCACCCGGGGCCCCGCTCGCGAGGCCGTGGACACGTGCGGTCATGAGTGAAGCGGCGGAGCGGCGCGCAGCTCAGGGACAGACGGACAGACCCCCGCTCCACCAATGACCTCACATGCACGTCGCAGGCCGTTCAAGCAGGGGCAGGAGAGCAGAGAACTCAGCGCAAACGGAGAACGCAGAGCCCTCAGTGAGGCTCCCGAGACCGTGCCCACGCGACGGTGGCCTAACGTCAGCCTCTGGTCTAAGACACTCCCCCTTGACCGTTTCTAATGCCGCGAAGCCCCACGCCCATCCAGAGACAGTGCGAAGAGCATGTCCAGGCTTCCTTGGGACCAGCTGGCCTCCCGCCCTCTCAGCCACATGCCCATGTCACTGGCCAGTGGACTCCCCAGACTCCAGGGAGCACAGTGGCGACCTATGCCGCCTGGACCGGAAGGCAGGGATCCCAGTATGGGCGCACAAGATGGCGGTGGAGACGGGCGCTGGGGGAGCACCCAGCTCTGCCACCCGGTGTCCCTGGACTGGACAGTCCCTGGGGGTCTCGGTCCCCTCATCTGTCAAATAGGAATAGCGCCTCCCTCCCCGGCTACTGAAGGGGTTAAATGAAACCCAGGAGGCACGTCACACAGAGCTGGCACGTCTTAAGCTTCAGTGACTGTCACCGTGCTTGTCGCTGCTTTCCGTTAACTTGTTCCATGTCCATCCCACCACTCTCATTTTTCACAAGACTTCCTCTGAGCGCTGAGTCCAGGTGTGGCGGGTAACCCTACCAGAGCCGACCCCAGTCCGGAAGCGGCCAAGCCCGCCCCGCGGGGGAGCGCTGAGGCCAACGGACTCTGCGCCAGGAGTGAGCAGCCTCGCGAGGGCTCTGCCAGGGACGCCTTCAGCCTGCAGAGCGGGCAGGGCCCGACAAAGGCCCGGCCGGCGTGGAGGGCCCAGTGAGGGCACCGAGGGGACACAGGCAGACCTTGGGGAAGGATGTCCTTTCACCGGCCAGACTGGAACCCTCCCTACAGGACAATGAATACCCCATCATTGTTTTGCCTTTAATCACATTTTTAAATGCTTAACATACGGACATCTGTTCCTTGATGTTTCGTCTTTGTTCATCTGTCATCCTCAAAATGAAAGTCCAGAACGTTCCACACTAATTTTAAAGTCCGGCTGAACGTTTAGTAATGAACAAAGCTGAAAACACAAAAGAAAAAACGTGGTTTTTAAAATCGCGTGTATTTTTACTCACAAACTAAAACGTAACTCTCACTCTAGCTGCGGCTTCTCCTGTCTACACCACCAGCCCCGAGAGAAGGTCTAGCGCTTTTCTCGAGAGCGCCCTGCGTTTTCTTACATAGAGACACAGAAACGGTTGCTCCTACGGACCACTCGCATGCACACACAGCCCCAAGACCAGTTGCAAAGCGAGCCCCCGGGGCCGCGCCAGCTAAGTGGGAAAGGCACCCCGTCACAAGGAGCCACAGGGGGACAAACCTGTTTAAACTTCCCTCGAATCCTGTCTAGGTCCTCGTGCAGCTTATCGTAAGTAGGGTCGTCGTAGGGGAATTTCTCAATCAGGCCAATCAGTGACTCTAAGACCTTCATCTTTTTGCTGTAAAACAGAGAAATAAAGACTCTGAGTGCTTTGGACACAACAGGCTTGGCTTGTGTGGCAGCTCTGCCGATCACTAACGTAAGGGCGCTGGGCAAGCCGGCAGGCCTGGGGCCAGGAGCCGCACGACTCACTTTCTCGTGACACCAGATGATATTCAGGCTCCGAGCACCGTGCTGTCGCCACACCCCCCCGCCCGCCATCCAGCACGCATGGAGCTTGCAGACACACCTCCAGGCCGGCCGTGGACCGCGCCACCCAGGCAGCCTGCAACGAGCTCGCCGACCGCGCTGCTCACAGTCACAGCCGTGGGAACAGACAGAGCCAGACAAGAAGGACGGCACCGGGCACGACCGAGCCTGCTGTGGATCCAGGGATTTTCCAGGATCGAGAAACTTCACGCTCACAGTCTTTGGGAATTCAGCAGCAGCTAAACCAGCCAGGCCCCCGCCGCCCCCACAAAGGGCAGACAGCAGCGTCTGGTGTTGGAGTTCAGCTCCCCCCCACCCCGGGAAGACACAGAGCCCTGCTGGGAGGCTCCGCGGCTCCGCAGGAAGGCAGCCTGCAGAGCGACGCTCCGAGGCGCTGGGTCACTTCACTTCCCTGAGCCTTGGTGGCCATGTCTGGAAAAGGGGGGTTAACGCGGACCTCACAGGCTCTCGAGAGGATAGATAAGCCATGGAAGCCCAGAACCTCTCAGGGACTAGGCGCTCAAGAAACGTGAGTCGCCTGGCTTCCACCGGATCCTGGGGGCCGGGGCTCTCACCTGGGCGGGGGGCAAAACGAGTCCTACGTGAGCACATCTGGACAATGGACCACAAGTGGCCAGATGAGCACCCTCCCCCAGCCCTCACATGGTCGTCTGAGGGTCGGGAGTACAGTGGATGACGGGGACTGAAGAACGCATCCCGAGAAGGACTCAACGGCAACAAGGCACGCGGACCTCCTGAGCCCCTGCCAGTCCCTGCTGCCCTCCGTCACACGAGGAAGTCTGCCAAGGGCAAATCGGTTCATGGGAGCTGCGATGGCTGCCTCTCTGAGGAAATACAGAATGGTGAAGGTCGAAGCGCACTCATGAACGCAACAGAGCACCCAGCTCCCAGGGACGGCGGGCAGATGCCAGCTTGTGGGAGACGGCCGTCTTCTAACAGGAAACCAAGACACCGGCCCTCGTGACCTCGGCAAGTCGTGACTTCTCCCCGCTGCTTAGTGAAGCTACACACCCAGCCCGCCACCCCATCAAAGCCAGTGCATGTCAGGAGGGTGTGACCCGCTTACGGCCCACGGAACGCAGACGACAATGCAGAGCCCAGAGCGGAGCCCGGGCCAAACGCTGGTCTGCGTGAGGTGTCACCAGGCTGCTGACAGGGCAGGAGGCCTCGGAGCTTCTCAGAAAGCTCCGGCCCCATGTAAACGAAGCCCACCCTTCGCCGGAGACACTGCTCTCGCGGCCCCTCAGGTGGGAAAGCCCCGTGCTTTACTGACTGACGGGCAGAGGGCAGGCGTTTCTCCCTTAGCATCCTCAGTTGGAACACGAAGCATAAGATCCTCTATCAGCCTTCTACCATTTCTAAAAACCGTACTGACTTACAACGCCCAAAAAGCTGCAACCACCACCCCCAGACCAAGGCGCTCAGGCTGCTTCAGAGCCCCTCGGGCAGCACTGCGGGCCTCCCACCAGCCCCGGGCCCACCGCCACAGTGCCCACTCCACCTGACAGCGGGGCACACCTCTAAGAAGTCAGGGAACTCTGCTCTGGGGCGAGGCCGGCAGCCCCGGGGTGGGACCCTCCGCGAACAGCACGACACTCTTCCAGGAGCCAGCACGCTTCGGTGTTGGGGACGAAGGAGGCTCCGAGGAGGCGCCTCTCCGTGCCCTTCTGTGGACGGGAGTGGAGAGCAAGCTCAGCTTTGACTGCCACCCAGTGGCACCACAGGCTGCCAACTGCTGTTCCAACCAGATCACGGCCCACCCTGCCGCTCCCTCGGAGTCCTCAGAGCACAATGCCCTGGGGCCCCGGGCTAACGCACGAGTCCGGTCAGCTCCCAGCTAACACGCAGACGTGGCCAGTACCACAGACCAGACAGGGCACAGAGAACCGCCAGGCACCCGCGCTCAGCGGCAAGCATCCTGCTCCTGACATCAGAATACAGGGGTGGCCCGAATTCTAGACATTCAAAATACTTCAAATAAGCCCCAGGCACAGGGGAACGCCACCTGCCCTGTCTCCTCACACCCTCCCAGGCTGGGCAAAGCCACCAGGCACCAGAATGACGCAGAGCACCAGCTGAAGCGGAGTCTGGTTCCCCCGAGCAACAGGACGGCCAGACCATGTGTGCCTTGTACTTAAGGGTTCATTTCCAGCTTAAGAACGAAGACGGGGGCACCGGGGTCACAGGGGCTTCAGCAGGTGGCACACGGTAAGAACGGTTTATAAGGGCTACGAACAATACAAACAGCCAAGGGCTATTTAGTGCCTCCAAGCACCAGACAGGCATGAAACACATTAAATGCACTAGCTCATTAACAGACCTGGCTGGACACACGATGAAACTGGCAACAAGCGAGTCACCATTCCTGAGCCCCAGTCATACCAAGACCATTGCACTATGCTTATCAGAAGCTTACGGCAAAGATGAACAAGAAGATATAGCCAATTGCAACACTATTTTGCTGCCAGGGCACCTAAGCGCCACTCGGCGCTCTAAGGCCTCCAGGGAAAAGGCAGTGGGACCTGAGAACCCAAGAAGGAATAGCAACCGGTGCTCATCAAACAGCAAACACGCGCCCACACTTTCGAGCTATTTTCTGTACATCTCAGAATGGCGTGCGAGTCTGGCCTGATGATGTTCTCATTTTACAGACGGGGTAGCTGAGACGTTAACCGGCCACGGTCATAGTAAGCTAGGGAACCAGAACTCCTGGCCCACACAATGAAAGAGGAAGACGTCTCAAACGTTACCTGTCCTTCTCAGCGGCACAATTGTGCAGGAGACATCTCCAAGCAAACGCAAAACCTTGGTAGCACCCGATCTGTGAACGTACAAAACGTTTGAGAGGGAGATTAACAAGCAACACGCTATACTTGACGTAACCATGCCGCTCTCAACACAAGAGGAAGGGCTGGAGGGCCGTGGCGCTTCTCATATTGCTGTTCTGGAAGAAGCTGTTGCGCATCAGGCTACAGAAGTTAGGTCAAGGGTCGGCCCGGTGGCATGGTGGTTAAGTGCACTCTGCTGCGGCAGCCCAGGGACCCCCAGTTCAGATCCTGGGCAGAGACCTAGCACCACTCATGAGGCCATGCTGAGGCGGTGTCCCATATAGAAGAACTGGAAGGACTTACAGCCACAATATACAACTACGTACCGGGGCTTTGGGGAAGGAAAAAAAAAAAAAGGAAGATTGGCAACAGATGTTAGCTCGGGACCAATCTTCCTCATCAAAAAGCATTGGTGGGGGCCGACCCCATGGCCGAGTGGTTAAGTTCGCGCCCTCCACTTCGGCAGCCCGGGGTTTCACCGGTTCAGATCCTGGGTGCAGATGTTGCACCGCTCATCAAGCCACACTGGGGCGGCATCCCCCATGCCACAACTAGAAGGACCCACAACTGAAAATACACAACTATGTACTGGAGGGCTTTGGGGAGAAAAAGGAAAAATAAAATCTTAAAAAAAAAAAAAAGGCACTAAAAAAAAGTTTGGAGGTCAAGTCATCAATGGGGTAGCCAGCCTCCAAGATGGTCCCACTGCCCCCACCCAATAGCCATGCCCTTGTGGGTCCCCTCCAACTGTGTCGGGATGGCCTGTGTAACCAGAAGAACACAGAGGATGAGGCAGCACACACTTCTGAGGCAGGCATAACAGACAACGAACGTCACTGCAGCCTTGCTGTCTTGGCTCACAGGCTCTAGTGTCACAAGGACACTCAAGCAGTCATGCGGAGAGGCCCACACGGCAAGAACAACAGTCGTGTGTGGTAGCCCCCTTAGAAGCAGCTCCTCCAGCCCCAGTCGAGCCTTCAAATGAGTGCAGCCCTGGCTGACGGCCCGACCCCACATCATGAGGCCCCGGCCAGAAGCACCCAGCTCAGCCGCTCCTGGACTCTCGATCCTCCGCAGCCACATGTTTGCTGTCTTCGGCCCATCTGTTTTGTGGTGATTCACTTTGCAACCACAGGCATCTCATACAGTCATGACTGCCTCAGACTCGGCCGTTTAGGGCCCATTATCCCTAGGCAAGAGCCCATCTAGGACGAAGGGCAGAAGAGAAGGAAAATTCTAAATTTTGTAGGATTTCAATGGAAATGTAAATGGAAGGTCTTCCCATGACACGGGGCACCCATTCTTTGCAGGAGGATTCAGCTGGCCTAGGACACGAGGCAGCACCATGACGCGCCAATGTAAACCAAGGTGACTGAGGACCTGCCTTCTCATTCTCCGGCCAGAAGAACTTCACTCTCTCTACAGCAATGTGCTCTGGCCATCCCGTGCTAACAATGTCTCCCCACCAGCACCTCTCTAGTCTACTGCCATTTTAAGAGGCCTGGAGTTCTGGTTCCATCACACTGATCATCAAAGTAAACTATAAACTGTAAATGAAAAGGATTCATTTCTAAACAGGGGTTCCCGCTTACCTCAGATCCAATTTTAGCTCCGTGTAACGTGCCGTGCTGTCTTCCTTCAATTATACCCAAAGTACTGCCTTCTTCATAGCCTTCCTGATACCCTTCCCCATGGAACCTGTACAGAGAAGAAGCAGGATCAAATACACAGGAGAACAAGTACGTTTCCTGGAAAATCTTTTCTCTCTCATATTACCCAGACCGAGCAAGACAAGGCACAGCACAGCGGAGGACGCACACCACCTGAGTCAGAAAACCTAGGTTCCTACCCCTTCCTACGTCTCTCCTCTGGCCAGTCGCTGTAGCTGTTGAAGTCCAATTTGCCTCTTTCACAGTGAGGAGGGTAAGCTAAAATAGCAACTCCTACACCTGGCAGAATACCGGAAACCCAACGGGAAATTTCAAAGGTACAAATTCAAGAGCCTCGCCCCCGGCAGTAACCGTGGAGTAAGGCCGAGGAATCTAGTTTTCCAAATCTCCTAGGTGAGTCTAGTCTGTTAGCGAGTCAGAGTTCTGGGAGTCTGTAAAGCCACACGACTTGGTCAACTGCTTCAAAAAAGTGCGATATACACAGGGCTCCCATCACATCTCAGGAGACCAGCAGAGGGGAACGCCAGCAGATGACCACAAATGCACGATGACTGTGGTCCCTGCGGTACAACCAAGGCTCTGACTTCGAGGGCTCAACAGCGGACGCGGCATCACCTTAACCCGCAGTCACCTAAGACGAAAGGAGTGTGCGGAGCCCCCAAGGAGGCAGAGTGTACAGCTCCCGCTTATTGGCTCTGTGACCCTGGAGAGCGACCTTCCTTCCTCCTCCACTGTGAGCCAGGGTGAAGAACAGTATCCACTTGACATGAGGGGCTAAACTAGACGATGGGGTTACAACGCTCAGCACAATGTCAGATTCACAGGAAGCTGCAGACACATGTCAGCGACTGATGGTTAAGCGCTCGCTCTTTCTTAACTGACATCTACTGAGGTCTCAAGTGGGCCGGGCGCTGGAGGACAGCCACAAAGCAACTCCCTGCTCCTCCCCCGTCCCCATTACAGCCCCAAGGACTCCCCAAGGGCTCCGGAGGGAGGGAGGGAGGACGTCTGACACATTTATCAGCGTGTCCCTGAATGCTGCCGTATGTCCCACTGTTCAGGAACAAGGAAAAGGGGCAGCGCCCAGATGGCAAGGGTCTGTCCCATCCGAGGACGGGGCGGACCCGGAGAAAGGCAGTCAGCGAGCCGAGCAGATGCTCGGAGCAGCCACGGACGGGGGAGGCGGGTCCGGAGGCACCGAGGAGTGAAGGAGACGCAGGAGCATCTCGGCGCCACACGCGCCCGCCGCCTTTCGGGGCCACAAGGCGCTCCCCCAACGCCCACGCCCACGGGACGCCGCCCCGGCCCAGCCGCCGAGCGCGGACCCGACCCGGCGGAGGTCCGGGTCCCGGCCCAGCCCCGCCACTCACCTCTCATCCACCATCACGATGGCGTCGAACATGTCCTGACTCCCGGCCATGGCGGCAGCACGGCCAGCCCCGACCCCTAGGGCTCCGCCACCCTGCGCCGCCGTGGCCAACCTGCCGGGCTCGGGCACAGACGCACGGCTCCCGAGGAGGCGAGGCCCACTTCCGGGGCCGGCCGCGCGGGGCAGGCCGGGAAACGACGGCAGGCGAGAGGGTCCAGCCGGCGCCGACGGGCGGGGCCAGGGCGCATGCGCGGAGCTGGGCTGGTTCCCCCCCCCCCACCCCCTCGCGGCTCCGCAATGGGCCGAGCGGCCCCCGCGGTGACGTCCTCCTCCTGGAGGTCGCGGGGAGGAGGGGGACGACCCATATTTACATTTCTTAAAATTCAAGCAGGGGAAACCGGATTGCCAAAAGCGGCTGGGAAGGAACCGGGGAAGAGACTGGAAAAGTTAGCAGAGAATCGACGCATCAGGAGGCTCTGCCCGTGGGGTTTTGGGGGGAGAAACCTCCAGAAAGGGCAATTGCCCGGTGGAGACAGGACAGGCAGGCTGGCCGTCCCCGCGCTCGCTGACCCCGATCCACTGCAGGGGCCACCCTCCAAGGACGACCTTGGGCTTCAGAACCCAGCCCCAGATGCCCCCAAATCCACGTTAGCGGCGGTCCCGGGACCGCGGGCCCCTGTTCCGGGACCGGGAGGCTGAGCCGCCCCCTGGGAATCCCAAAGAGGAGCAGGTGACGGGGACAGCCTGGTCGCCTTCCCACCTGCTCCGAAAGGCGGCAGAAAACGTTGGCATCCGTTCTGGACACTTTAGAGTTATTTGAAAACTGGAAATA
Organism: Equus quagga; assembly: GCF_021613505.1. Lineage (NCBI taxonomy): Eukaryota > Metazoa > Chordata > Mammalia > Perissodactyla > Equidae > Equus > Equus quagga. The sequence goes on along the minus strand of NC_060283.1, from coordinate 3,695,360 downwards.
AAAGTTTTTGTGTTTTTATTCTCGCTGTTGCTTTTAAAAGCAAAAGCAGCGTAATTCATAATTCGTGCAGAGTCAAGAATCCACGACTGCGGAAGGGTGGGGTGTGTAATGAGGAACAACTGGCGCTCCCACCCCAGCTGGAGGCATCACCCCCTTTTTTAAAAACAGCATCCGGTTTGGGTCCTGCCATTTGTCATTTCCATGAGAGACACTTTCTGAATATGGTTTTTCAAAAGGTCCTTCAACCATCAGCGACAGTGGGACATAGATGGGAAGTACCCGAAGCGTTCCCGTTAAAATCAGGAGTCAGACAAGAATGCCTTTATCACATGCTCATCGAGCATTCTCTGCAACGCCTAACCAACGCAATAAAGCATGAAACAGGAGCCAGAAGTGTGACTGTCAAAAAGAAGAGAGCAAGGCATCAATGTTTGTAGGTTTCTGGCCCGTCCAGAAACCCCAAAATAAGTATTTAAGACACTCTCAGCATTGGTGGTAAAGCTAAGCAAGTAGCTACGAACAAGATAAAGAGCAAAAAAAAAAAAAAATCACTTACTTTCTGTTATTCTAACAATAGTTATAGTAGTGGCCCGAGAGCAGGGATGACTAGCGAAATCCACAGCATGACAGTCACAATAAACTTCTTAGAAATAATAAGATTGAAGCAGGATCTACTTAGAGTAAACTACAGCTCTGCCGTGGCCCTGGGTGGGGACCAATGTGATACCAATAAAATTCCACGCGATCTGGGGTTATGTCTCAAAATCCTAAATGTCATCTAGATGACTAAATTGATAAGAATAACTAAGATGTTTTTGAAAAAGAGGATGATATGGAGAACTTGCCATACTGATCTGAAAAGATGAAGTTTCAATAAAAATATAGTGAAATGTTGGTTCAAGAATAGACGGATGCATGACAGTAGAATGGCCCAGAAGGGGACTCTGCTAAATGTAAAACCTTCTCACATGATAAAAAGAAGAACCCCAAATTAATGGGGAAAAGCAATACCAGTCAATCAGTATAAAGAAAGAATTGGCTGTTTGGGAAAAGTCAAATTCCATTTATATTTCACACCATTCGTTAAAATAGTTCCAGACAAATTAAAGACATAATAAAAGGGCGTTTAATAATGTAGGTGGAACATTCAGGTGAGTATGGAGATGCATTTTTTTTTTTTTTTTGAGGAAGATTAGCACTGAGCTAACATCTGCTGCCAATCCTCCTCTTTTTGCTGAGGAAGACTGGCCCTGAGCTAACATCCGTGCCCATCTTCCTCTACTTTATACGTGGGACGCCTGCCACAGCATGGCTTGCCAAGTGGTGCCATGTCCGCACCCGGGATCGGAACTGGTGAACTCTGGGCCGCCGAAGTGGAATGTGCAAACTTAACTGCTGCACCACCCGGCCGGCCCTGGAGATGCATTTTTAACACAGGAAAAGCCCTGGAAGAAATCGCAAAGGGAAAACCAATATATTTCACTAGGTGAAAACACAAACTCGTGCATGCCAACAATGGTAATAAACAAAATGAAAAGCCAAAGAACGATCTCAGGATAGATTTGTCATAAATATTATAACTAAAGGAACAATATTTCTGGTTTATTAGGAACTTATTAAAATGGATAAGAAATAAATGCACCCTAACAGAAAAAATAATAGGCCAAGGTCTTGAATACATAATTCACAGAAAAGAGCAGCAGCCTTCCTAGTAATCAAAAGAATGCTAATTGAAAGAACGACATGCATTTTTTATCTTAAAATAGTAAAAACAAAAAAAACAAAACTTCTCTTTTAGAATGAAAAGATCCTACGATGGCCCACAGATGCATAAATTAAAGCTACCTTTTGGTCAGGCAGTTTGGAGAGACAGAAAGGGCATTTTAAATGTTTTTACACTTTGACCTAGTCGTTTCACTTCTGGGACTTCATCTCAAGGAAATAATCAGAGAAAAGTGACAGTTTTTTGTACGATGATAGTCAATGCAGGATCATCCGTAAAAGCCGGAAGGAGAAAGCAGCTTACAACGAGAGAGGGTAGAATGATGACACATATATCATAGGATATTCACGCTGAAGACTCTTAAGCAATCACAAAAAATAATATTCGAGACAAGAGTAACATCACGGAAAACGTTTAAGGAAAAAGAAGAAAACTCCACATATACTCCAAATCCTATTACACTAAACAATTATTCTTTTAAAAAGAATGAAAGTAAGTACACCAAAATCCTAACGGGGACTATATCTAGATTTCAGAATTGCAGTCATTTTGAAATTTCCTCTCTTCTATTTTTTCTGAGTTTTCCATGTTTGCACAATGAGCGTGAGTTACTCATAAGCATTAAGAAGCCCAATAACATATATTTTTTGGAAGATGAAATAGTAGACTTTGTATTATTTTGTGCTTAAAACGTCTTTTCATTTTTAGCTTTTTTTGTTTTAATAAGCAAACGATATCGCAAAACATTTGAAATGTAGGAAAAAGGAAAAAACAAGCAAGCGAAGAAATTTGCTCTCCCACCACTGTGGCCACCAATCTTTGTTACATTTTTTTACTTTGAGTTTTCACGTAAAAGTAATGTTAATAGTGGGGCCGGCCCGGCGGCACAGCAGTTATGCGCGCATGTTCCACTTCTGTGGCCCGGGCTTTGCTGGTTCAGATCGCGGGTGTGGACATGGCACCGCTTGACGCTCCATGCTGTGGCAGGCGTCCCACATATAAAGTGGAGGAAGATGGGCACGGATGTTAGCTCAGGGCCAGTCTTCCTCAAAAAGAAAAAGTTAATATATGTACAATTTTAAATCTTCACCCCCCCCCACCCACTTGACATTATATTACAGACACGTCCCAAATAAGGGAACTCTTGTCGTATTATTACATATATAAAATACATTCTTTGACCAGAAACTTTATCGGCTAAATAAGCTATACCTTTGGGCATGGAAAAAAGACCAATTACGGGACAAAACCCACGAACATAAAAACTTGTCCAGAAGAGCACAAGTCTTTAATTTCAAACTTTAAAACATTGTGCAAAGCATTGAAAGATTATATGTGCGACAAAAATCAACACTCTCGCACAACCAGAGAGACCCACAACTAGAATCTACAAGTCTGTACTGGGGGGCTTTGGGGAGAAGAATTAAAAAAAAAAGAAGAAGATTGGCAAGAGTTATTAGCTCAAGTGCCAATCTTTAAAAAAAAAAAAATCAACACTTGATTCCAACTATTAGTTTGAAAATAAAGCTTTGAGGAGATTTCCCCCCATTTGTTCCATAAGGGCTGTTTTGAACCCAGATTGTCTTAACATTAAAGGGTAAAACTCTGATTATGACATCTTGGATTTTCAATATTGTATTCGCAAATTGCTTCTTTTTCCAATAAGGACTAGACTTTAAGAATAGGGCCTTGAAAGTAGACATGGCAGAGTTTTGAAGTGCAAACATTTTTTATTTCAAAATCCTTATGTAAGTTTCAAATTTAGTGTCCATTTTAGCAAATGAAATCATAAAAAGTAGGTAGGAAAAATTTGAATTAATATGTCTCCTTCTTATGTCAGGGGTTCTTTTTTTGATGAGGAAGATTTGCCCTGAGCTAATATCCATTGCCAATCATCCTCTTTTGGTTTTTTTTTTTTTGGCCCTGAGCTATCATCTGTGCCAATCTTCCTCTGCTATGTATGTGCGATGCCTGCCACAGCATGGCTGACAAGTGGTGTAAGGTAAGTCCACGCCCAGGTTCCAAACCTGCAACCCCCAGGCTGCTGAAGCAGAATGCACAGAAATTAACCACTAAGTCACGGGGCCGTTCCCTTTGTTATGTCAGGTTTTTTGTGGGGTTTGTTTTGTTTTTTTTGAGGAAGATTAGTCCTGAGCCAACATCTGCCACCAATTCTCCTCTTTTTGCTGAGGAAGCCTGGCCCTGAGCTCACATCCGTGCCCATCTTCCTCTACTTTCTACGTGGGACGCCTACCACAGCATGGTGTGCCACACGGTGCCGTATCCAAATCCAGGATCCGAACTGGCGAAACCCAGGCCACCGAAGCGGACCGTGGGCGCTAAACCGCGGAGCCACCGGGCAGGCCCCTTCCTCCACTTTATAAGTGGGACGCCTGCCACAGCATGGTTTACCAAGCAGTGCCATGTCCGCACCCAGGATCCAAACCAGTGAACCCCGGGCCGCCGAAGCAGAAAGTGCGCACTTAACCGCTGCGCCACCAGACAGACCCCTTGTGGGGTTTTTTTTGAGGAAGATTAGCCCTGAGCTAACATCTGCCACCAACCCTCCTCTTTTTTGCTGAGGAAGTCTGGCCCTGAGCTAACATCCGTGCCCATCTTCCTCTACTTTCTATGTGGGACGCCTACCACAGCATGGTGTGCCATGCGGTGCCGTATCCGAATCCGGGATCTGAACGGCGAAACCCGGGCCGCCGAAGCGGACCGTGGGCGCTAAACCGGTGAGCCACTGGGCAGGCCCCTTCCTCCACTTTATACGTGGGACACCTGCCACAGCATGGTTTACCAAGCAGTGCCATGTCCGCACCCAGGATCCAAACCGGTGAACCCCGGGCCGCCGAAGCAGAAAGTGCGCACTCAACCGCTGCACCACCGGGCAGACCCCTTGTGGGGTTTTTTTGAGGAAGATTAGCCCTGAGCTAACATCTGCCACCAATCCTCCTCTTTTTTGCTGAGGAATCCTGGCCCTGAGCTAGCATCCGTGCCCATCTTCCTCTACTTTATATGTGGGACGCCTACCACAGCATGGTGTGCCACCCGGTGCTGTGTCTGAATCCGGGATCCGAACCGGCGAAACCCGGGCCGCCGAAGCAGACCGTGGGCACTAAACCGCTGAGCCACCGGGCAGGCCCCTTCCTCCACTTTATATGTGGGACGCCTGCCACGGCATGGTGTGCCACGCAGTGCCGTGTCCGAATCTGGGATCCAAACTGGCAAAACCAGGGCCGCCGAAGCGGACCGTGCGCACTTAACCGCTGCGCCACTGGGCTGGCCCTTTGTGGGTTTTTTTTGAGGAAGATTAGCCCTGAGCTGACATCCGTGCCCATCTTCCTCTACTTTATACGTGGGACGCCTGCCACAGCATGGCTTGCCAAGCGGTGCCATGTCTGCACCCGGGATCCAAACCGGCGAACCCCGGGCCACCAAAGTGGAACGTGCGAACTTAACCACTGCGCCACCGCTCTGGCCCCTGTTTTGGCAGTTTTTCATAAAACAATTGCGTTGTTTGTTTGTGTACATCTTATGAACTGAAATTTCTCCACTTAATTGAATGGAATACGAAACGATAAATTTCTACAGGCACAATGAAAACTGTCTAAAAAGGTTTCCAAAGGTACAGAGCTTTCTAAGCTTCAATCTTTAGTTTCTCTGAAAGCTGCCTTGAGGATATTTATTCAGTGGTTTCAAAATACTATTATTAAACTTTGAATTTATAACAAAAGCTATAAACGAGATGATATAGTCAATTCCCAGGAAGCCACCATATTAAGAAACACAGCACACTTTAAAGGATAGAAACGTTTCACGTGTCCTCGCACCACTTCAGAGAGAACCGGGTCACTATAGCCAAGGCAGAAAACGAAGAAGGAAGGTGGGTTGAAAAGTGTTCGCTTCTTGGAAGTGACTTAAAATTTGTTTATATATCTCCAGCAAAATACCAGGCAGCCTCCAAAACTAACCAAACCAAACGCGACACGTCGATCTATAGCTGTTAACCTGGAACGCATCCATTGCACGAGGATTGAAAATGCAGGTTGAAAACAAACTATGGCATTTGTTCCTACGGTGGTTGAGAAGCAACCTGCAAACAAAGCAAAGGGTTCTGATATATGTTTTTCTTTTTTTTTAAAGATTTTGTTTTTTCCCTTTTTCTCCCCAAAGCCCCCCGGTACATAGTTGTATATTCTTCGTTGTGGGTCCTTCTAGTTGTGGCATGCGGGACGCTGCCTCAGCGTGGTTTGATGAGCAGTGCCATGTCCGCGCCCAGGATTCGAACCAACGAAACACTGGGCCGCCTGCAGCGGAGCGCGCAAACTTAACCACTCGGCCACGGGGCCAGCCCCCTGATATATGTTTAAAAATAGTCTGCAAGGGGGCCACCAGTGACGAAGTGGTTAAGTTCAAGGGCTCCGCTTTGGCGCCCCAGGGTTCATCGGTTCGGATCTCGGGCATGGACCCACACACCACTCATCAAGCCATGCTGTGGCAGCGTCCCAGAAGGACCTACCACCAGAATATACAACTATGTACTGGGGCTTTGGGGAGGTGGGAGTGGGAAGAGGAGGAAGATTGGCAACAAAAGTTAGCTCAGAGCCAATCTTCCTCACCAAAAAGAAAACGTCTGCAAGGATAGGGTCCCTGTCGGAATGTGAATTAACTAAGCCTCCATGGTTAGAGCACTCGTCTCTGGAGGGATGGTATGGATGCCGCTGTGAGTAATCTTTATTTTCTCCTTTATACGTTTCTGGGTTTTGTGACTTTTTTTTTTCTAGCATGATGCTTTTCACAATTAAGAAAATAAAAGTGCAACTTCAAATTCTTAAAAGGAAGTCACTAAAGGGCAGCTCACTTCCAGGAAATAAACCTTCCTCTCCTTCTATATTCATCACAAATAAATGAAAACGCAATTGGGAAAAGAGGCATTTTTCGGCTTTGAATCCAAGATTGACCCGCTGGGGCGCGGGGCAGAGCATGAGCCACCCCGGCCTTCGGGCTGATTCCCCTCTGCTCCTTCCCCTAAAGGAGGTGCTCTGGGAGCCTGCCTGGGAGGGCGCTTTTCTACCTGCCTCCTCAGGAGCTCCCCACAACCAAGGCACGGGAGACCTGGAGTGGGAGTGGGGGCCTGGTGCCGTGACCAGTGACGAGAGCAGGACTCCTGGGAGCACCTGCCCCTACAGAAGGGCCCCAGCCAGCAGGGGTGCGCCTCTGCCCTGCCCACCCCCAGGGCAGTAGCGCCCCGGCGGCAGGCTGAATGGGATAGGCCCGTGTCCTCTGGGACAAGCTCTGAAATTTGGGTCAGACCGTGTGGCCCCAGCCCCTCAGCTCCCAATCGCTCATCTTCCTGACTCTGCTCTGGGGTCCACAGGGGTAGAGCCCATGCTTCCAGATGCACGAAGGAGAGAAGGTGGCAACCCCCCAGAATTCCTGAACCCACGGCTGGCCTCAGGAGAGGCACACACGCTTCCAGAGAGGCAGAGAGTATTTGGGGAAAGCGGCACAAAGATCTGATCACAGTGCCTCCGCGGAGGGGCCCGGACCGCTGAGGGAAGACTGACTTTCCACTGCATCCCCCACTTATTGGGCAGCTCGGGCCAGGCTGTGCTGCGCTAACAGTACACCTGCCCTCTCGGGGCCTAACCCAGGAAGGGCTGCTTCCCACTGATGCAGAGTTCACTACGGGTCGGGGCAGCGGTGTCTCCAGAACGGGGATTTTCCAAGTCAATAAAGGTTTAAAAGAAAATATGAACGTTTGACTATTTGCAGAGGACCAAAATCGCAGTTTACTTCGCACAGGTTCTAGCAGAATAAATGCTCAATAAATGGTTGTTGAATGAATAAGTGAAAGAACACAGGGCCACGGGAGGGAGGGAGAAGGGACCAGAGGCCACCATGGGTGTTTGACCACAGCCTGCGAGGTCATCCTCATAGAAAGGGGACCAGTAAAGGGTTTCTAATCAGAGCTCGAAGTCCTTTTACCAAAATAGGACGCAGCCCTCCGGAGCTCCGGGCGGTTTCCTGCATCTGTAGCGGAGGGAGGGGAGCCACAGAGCGCGCAGCAACTGATCCAGGCCCAGGCGCCCTTCCACCCTGGAAACGCGCAGAGAGGGGCCGGTGCTGCTGGGACCACAGGGCGGCTGAAGGCAGGACCCAGCTCTGGTCCCTCCCCACATGTTTTCCCTCCATGGAGGGAAGGGGGACGTGCAGGACTCAGGATCCCCTTTGCGGAGCCTCCGCAGGGTCCCCACATGGCTGACCCCCCTTTTTCTTCAGAGGGCCCTCAGCTCCGGGCCTCCAGCATCCGCCTTCCCAGGGCTGTAGCCCCCGCTGGCCCCAGGACCCCTCTCCTCTGCCCGCAGCTCTGCGCCATCCCCGCATCCCCACTTCCTCCGCAGCCCGGGGGCGCTCCCTCCTTCCACACTCCAGCCTGGGCCCCTTCCCCGAGGCAGCGGCGCGGTGGGCGGGCTTCGCCATCCCCTCCTCCTACCCTGCCTACTCCCCTCCCCACCCAGACGGCCACATCCGGAGGGCAGGCCTGGGGCTGCAGCAGCCGCGCCCAGCGTGGGGTCTGCGGCGCCAAAGTCGGTGCAGTAAAGGGTGGGCAGTCCCCTCAGCGGCTTTCCATTTCCTCCTCTGCTCCGTGGGTGGTGCTGGTCCAGGAAACTGGCTTTTTCTTTGCGTCTGAAAGGCGGGCTCACCAACCGGGCATGCGCAGAACCCCCCCCCCCCCCCCCCCCCCCATGCCTCGGTTTGGTCATCTGTAAAATGGGAGGAATCCTGATACCCACCTCGCAGGGCTGAGAAGAGGAGGATTACCTGGCACGCAGGAAAAAAATGTAAATAAACATGTTAATAAATATCATAAATTCTTGATTTTTTAATGTCAGGTTGCAGAAGCGATGGCGTCGTCCTCTCCCTTCGCGCTCTCCCGGGGTCCGGTCTCCGAGGTTCCTTCGCCCCCTGGGGGGCTCGTCTGCGCAAGTGAGCGGGTGGGGGGATCAGCCCGCGCCCGGGAGGTCTCTGCGGACCCGCCTCCCCCGAAGCCGGTCCCCGCGGGGGTCAAGTTGCGGCGAGGGGACGGCGCCCAGACGCGCGCGGGGCCCTCCGCGCCCTCGCCACCGGGAGGCATCATTGCGCTTCGGCCCGGCTCGCGCCCCACTCGGGCCGCCCCGCAGCCAGGGCCCCGCCTCCCGCTCCTTGCTGCCTTTCCATGGCTGCTAGAACATTCTTTTCCCAAACGTCCATCTTCCCACCCAGGCCTTAATGTTGATGATAAGGACCCTTTTCTTAGGTTATCACTTGTAACCTGAAGATGGACATTGTCAGCATCACTCAGGGGAGGACCCTGAGCCTTTGGGGGGCCGCACCGCTTCTGAGGGGCAGATGTCAGAGCCGTCCTGGGCTGGCCACCCCAGGCTGCATGGCCTCCCTTGGTTACAGCTGGCCCCTGCTCTGTCCACCCGGCCCCCAGCAAGCCGGGCCTGATGAGGTGGCTTCTGCCTCAGAGCCTTCACATCCGGCATGAGGAGATGGAAATCTGTGCCAGCTGACAGGTTCCCCGGTTCCGAAGGGAGAAGCAGGATTCGGGAGCCCTGCATCCCAGGTCCCCCAGAGAGAGCCCTCAGGATGTGGACACTGCCCGCCAGCCTGCTTGGGTCTGGACTCTGCTGCCCTCCGAGCTCCCAGACTCCCCATGCAGGGCTGGTGTTGGGGTCCAGGCTTCAGTGGGAGCCTGGGCTCGGCCATGACACCCAGGCATCAGTGAGTTCCCCCGGCACCCAGGGGCCACAGGGCAGGACAGCCGACAAGGAAGGAGGTGCCCCCCCCAACCAAGCCCCCAGCCTGCCGTGTCCCAGGAAGGCAGGGCTTCCCGAAGCAGGGGGCTCTAAATGTGCGTCCCCTTTCCGACAGCAATTCCCCTCATGTCTGTCCATCTATCCATGAGTTGAATGATGGCCCCAAAAAGTTATGTCCCAGTTCTAACCCCCAGAACGTGTGAATGTGACCTTACTTGGACAAAGTGTCTTTGCAGATATAAGGATTCTGAGATGAGATTATCCTGGATTACCCACAGGGGCCCTAAATCCAGTGACAGATGTTATGTATGTTATAGTCCAGATGGAAGAGGCGAGACATCGAGGGGCTGGTGTGTGAGGAGGAGGCAGAGGCTGGAGGGCTGCGGCCACACGCCCAGGACGCCTGGAGCCCCAGCAGCTGGCAGAGGCAGGAAGGACCCTCCCCTGGAGCCTCCGGGGGAAGTGGGTTTCCACCCACACCTTGATTTTGGACTTCTGGCTTCCAGAACTGGGAAAGAATCGATTTCTCTTGTTTTCGGCCCCCCAATTTCTGGCAATTTGTTATGCCAACTCTAGGAAACCAATATGGCGCCCTAGAACAATGCTTGTGGATGTGCCCGGAGACGTGTTCAAGGATGTTTCTGGAGTGTGTTTGGTGAGAGGAAACATGTCACAGCATCCCGTGTGCCTCGGACAGGCCATGTGTGCCGAGAGCTCGTCCATCTGGGGGACTCTGTGCAGGACGGGGCGGCCAGTTGAGTTGGGATGTGCAGGAAGGGCTGGATTGAAACCGGGGAGCCAGCCGTGGGGAGTTTGGGGCACAATCACTCCAGGCAGAGGGGACTAAAGGCCCTAAGGGTGAGTGGTCAGGTTGGAGGTCAGAGGCGCTGGCATAGAAGGAGGGAGACCGGATGGGGAGAGAGGTGGGAGCTGAGGGCAGGGGAGAGCAGAGAGTGGGAGGGGACTCTGCGCCCCGATGTATGTAGCCGCGGGCACACACACCCCCCCGGAAGGGGGCGGGAGGGGCTAGGAGGGGCGGAGAGACGGACTTCGTCTTTGCCCACAGAATTTGCTTCTCCGCAAGAATAACTCATGCATCATTGTTAGTGGAATTAAACACACACCCTTTGAAAAGGTCGTGTATCTCACGTGGATTGCAAGGATCCAAGTCTGACCCCCATTTTACAGGTGGGAAAGTGGAGGCCCAGAAAGGGCCAGGGGCATCTGCCGCCGGTGAGGACTCCTCACCAGGCTCCCCGCTTTCCCCGGTTCTCCGCGAGCCCCCCGCCGCCATGAAGACTGCACCCCTACCCACGTGGCCTGGCGGAGTGGGGGGGATCGCTGGCCTGGATGCCAGATGACGTCCCCCTCATTCTGTTCTGCATCCCAAGGCAGATGGAGCTGTCTGGGACCTGCAGTGCCGCTGTGCTCAGAAACCTCGCCTGGCCCACCATGGCCCTCCAGATGAAGTTAACCCTATTCGTCTGGCCAAAAGGCGCCCTCCTCCCCTTGGGTCCCCCTCCATCACTGAGCCTGTGAGCAGCTCCTGGGGAGGGACGCTGAGCCCCGCCCCAGGCCTGCTGCCAAGGGGCTCCGGGCAGGGGACCACGCGGTCCTATGGAGCGGGGATGCTGAGCTGCTGCACACGCTCCGGCCGCCAGCACTGGGCGAGTCGGCTTGGGTGTCCCAGGCGGGCGTACAGCAGGTTCAGGGTGTTCAAGGCTGCCTCAGTGTCGCAGAGCCTCTGTTCTAGGAAATACCCGGGAGCGATGACGGGAAAATTCTCTCAGCCACTCTTCATTCTTAACAAAAAAGGTGGAGATCGATCGGTCTCTTTTCCTCGTCTATCCGTCTCTCTCTGTCCCTCTCACCGTCTCCCTCTTTTTCCTCTCTTCTCTCTCTCTCCTTTCTTCTCTCTCTCTCCCCCTCTATCTGTCTGTCTCTCCCTCTCTCTCCACCCCCACCCCCTCCCCCCAGTTGCAGAAGACAGACCTCTTCTCCTCCTCGTTCCCCTGATGGAGACCCCTTTCTAGTGACCTTCGTAGTTGGGGAGAGGAGTCGGCCCAGGGCGGCCGCTGTTCTGCCCTCTGTAACTGGATGGAACCAATTTCTGGGTCCAGGGTGGCCTTACACCCACCCACCCCTCATACTTTCAGGTCTTTTGGAGTCATTTCTAGGTGGCATTTCCTGATCCGGAAGAGGCAAGCTCACCCACTCCGGCACTGGATGGCGAATTGGTGAATATGGGCATTTAGAGGGAGTACCGCCCCTCTGGGTTTTCCTCTGGGGAGCCACTGCTCGCCGCAGTCTCTGAGGGCTCAGGGCTGCCTCCTTCCCGGGCTGGAGGAGGTGACCCAGGGCCGGCCAGCCAGAGCCTCCGGTCTCTGCCTCGGGGTCTGGTGGGGGAATGAACATGCGAATGATAAGGTTTCATTCAGGAAACCCGATTCTGGGGCTCTCGCTGGAGCTGGTGATGGGAGAGAGCTGTCTGTCATCCGTGTGCGAGGAGAGGAGGGGAGCCTGGAGCTGCTGGGGACCATCTTGTCCTCACGAAGGGAGAAGATGCCTAAAAACTGAGAGCCAGAGGGACACCGATGCCCCATGCTGTCCCAGCCCAGACTCAGCGTGCCCAAAGCCGGACCTCACCTGGCCTTTCGGTAAAGTGACCCACCCCCCAGGCGAGAGAGCCCTGAAGGAGTGTAAGCGGTCTCCCCTCACAGCCCCAGAAAGGGCCCAAAGAAAGGTGGGATTCTCCTAAGGCCGCCCCGCCCCTGGCATCTGTCGAATTCTGCCTCTGGGCTCTGACCCCTGGACAGCCTTGTGCAACTGAGCCATATTCTGCCCCTGGGCCTCCCTCATTATTTAACCCCATGTCAGGGGCGGGAATCTGAAGCTAGGGCTGCTGGATTAAATATAGAAGATCCAGTTAAATCTGAATCCCAGGTGAACAGGGAATCGTTTTTGAGTATAAGTATGTCTCAAATATTGCATGGGACATACTTACACTAAAAAAATTCACTGCTTCTCTGAAATTCACATTCACCTGGGCATGCTGTGTTTTTATTTGCTAAACTTGACAGCACCATCCAAGGCAGGGAAGGGAGAGGCAGCAAAAGGGCAAGGCCACCTTCCTATGAGGAGCAGAGACAGGGTGGGGGGATGGGTGCTAAGATTCAGCCTCGAAAAATAATCTACCCCATCTTCTCCCAGAGTGTCCACATCATCCACAGACACAGTCATCACGACTTTTTGGCTGCCTAGTCAAGTGAAAATGGGACCTAGAGAAAAAATATATTAACCATCAACACTTTAGTATGAATTAGTCTACAGAGTTGTGCATTTACTCGTCATTGTCAGGTGTACTGCAGGGAGGAGACTCAGAGAGAAGTGCTTCATTTTCCTCTGAAGTGTTTGTCTCCAGAGCACAAAGGGTCCAATGTAAACTGCTTTCTAGTCTCACTAATGGCAGCCCAGTCCATCCCGGGCATCTGCAGACTTAATTCCATTCGATTCTCCCAACAGTCCCGCAATGCAGACATTGTCAGTCTCACTGTCTGCACCACAATACAGGCTCAGAGGGGTGACATGACTTTCTCAAGGTGACACAGTAGGATTCATTGCCAGGTCAACCCCACAGCCCCTGCGCCATGCTCCCTCCCGGCTGTGCAACTTTGGATGAGTGCCTTCCCTTCTCTGGTCCTGTACTCCTTCACCCGTAGAAAAAGGGATAGAAGATGCTGTATCAGCATGCGACATCCCGTGCTGCCCTCCCAGGTCCCAAATTAGCATTGTCACACGGTGGGGGCATCAAAGAGGGAGGTGGCATCTTGACTGGCAAATGGTGGGGGGGTCAACTCTGGGTGTCCTGGGCCTGTCATTAGTGTAAATGATGGTTTAGGGAGCAGGGACCCTTGCCTGGGGGTGGGAGGCGCCTGGTGAAATGGCCTTTGTGGACATCAACAATCATTTAGTCATAGTAACAGCCGACAGAAGAGCCCAGTGACTCCCTGCTGAGTGAGTGAACGCTGGGGCGCCGTCCATCCTGTGCTCCCGTCATTGTCTCTCTCCTCGTCCCATTTCACAGAGGAGGTGATCCGATCGTGGCTCAGATTGAGTGTCTGATTTGCTCCAGAACAAACAGCTAATAAGAGGGGGATCTGCCGAGCCCCCCGGGCGGTCTGTCGCCTTTGCACTCAGCCACACCACGCTGGCGGCCTGGACGGCTTGAGGAGCCGACATTTGTGGTTTTTACGCTGTCAGAGAACGGTTTTTGTTTTTTTTTCTATTTTTCATTTTGAAACCATTATAGATTCACAAGATGTTGCAAAGACAGGACAGAGACATCTTGTGCTTCGCCCAGCTTCCCCCAATGGTTATGTCTTAAGTCACGGGCACACGATGTTGAAACCAGAGGATCGGGGGCGGCCCCGTGGCCTCGGGGGCCCGGGATTTCACTGGTTTAAATCCTGGGCACGGACATGGCACCGCTCATCAGGGCACGCTGAGGCGGCGTCCCACATGCCACAACTAGAAGGATCCACAACTGAAAATACACAACTATGTACCGGGGCGGGTTGCGGGGAGCTTTGGGGAGAAGAAAAAAAAAAAACCCAAGATTGGCAACAGATGTTAGCTCAGGTGCCAATCTTAAAAAAAAACCAAAAACCAGAGGATTGATGTCAGTCCCATGTGCGTGTGGGGCTCTGTGCCTGTATCACATGTGTCGGGTTCAAGGCATCTGCCACCGCAGCTAAGCTGCACAATGGACCCACTGCCACAAAGGCATCCCTGTGCTACCCACCCCCCATATGGTCACGCCCACCCCTCCTTCCCCATCCCCACCCCTGGCAGCCACTAAGTCAGAAATACGACTTTTAAAGCCCATTTCCACAGGCGGTTACACGGACGTGTACTTGCTTTTAGGACGCAGGTCCACATCGTTAGTCACCCCACTGTTGTCATTCTCCCCTGCTTCCTCCTTGCTAAGAGAGCCCCCACGCGATCAGAGGGTCCACGTGCCCCACTTCCCACTTGCTTTCCCAGCCCGCCTTGAGCTGGGGATGGCTCTCTGCCCAGTCCTGGCTCATAGAATGTCACTGGAATCCGCTGGCAGCTTCTACGGAAACTTCGGCTTTCCAGATGAGAGGCCAGGGTGGCGAGGATTCCTTCTCTCTGGATGGAGCACAGCAGCCACACTGAGACCACGAAGCCACAGCTTGATGGAGACGCCGAGACGATCAAGAGAATACAGCCTGGGCATTGCTGGGCTATGAACAAACGTGCCACCTCTGGGCTTGTGACTGGACAAAAAGAAACCCTGTCTGGTCATTGGCGGGATTTTGCCCTCCAGGGACATGCATTAACTTCTGGAGGCGTTTTTGGTTGCTGCTAGAGGCCAGGGATGCTAACATCCCAGAATGCTCAGAACACCCGCCCCTAACAAAGGATCATGTGGCCCCAAGCTCAGGAGGCAGAAGGGGAGGCACCTGGATTCAGGCCACTGCTGCTTAGGGTCTCTGTTGCCTGCGATGAAAACAGTCCTGACGCGGTGGCCGCCCTAACCAGTTAGTCTGCCAGCAGAGGCGGCTCGAGGAAGCTCAGCCGGGTCCAAACCAGTCCCCTCCACCAGCCCCTGAACCTAAACCTACTGTTTAACCACCCAGTCGGCCTGGAGGGCTGTTGCAGGGGACAGAGCTTATGGTAGAAAATGCAGAGTGTGGGATGCGGAAAAAACAGAGAGGGTGTCCTGTGCACAGCGCCACCGTCCCCTTCCCGGCCCGCCGCCCTCCCGCTCAGACCTTCCAGCCGGATAACAGAACACAACTATTGATACAAACAATGCCGCTTTAATGTAGAAAACAAAACTCATGTACGTACATAAATACAATTCAGGGGTATAAATAAAGTAAGAAAATAAAGCGATGTACATATCAAACAAAATAAATTACGCATAAATAGCACGTTGGAATGGAAGCGCTGGGGGAGGCCTCGTCTCCTGGGCTCCGCCCACGAGTCACTGGCAAGATTCGGGGCTCTCAAAGCTTCCTTCCCCCGGCCTTTGACTGTAACGTGTGGGTTTCCCTAAGCGGGGAGGCGGCCAGGTCCCCATGCACAGAATGACTTGGTGCCAGGGGCAAAGGGCTGGGGAAACGGGAGGCCGCTTCCGGAAGAGAGCGTCTGCTTTTTCAGATCAAAACCCACAGCGCTTCAGAGAGGGGAAGCCGAGCCACAGCGTGAGAGGCAGACCCAGGATGGGGTGCAGGCCGGTGGGCTTCCATCGCAACGGCCTCACGTGAGATCCACGTGACCGGGGCAGATCCGATGCCCTGGAAACTGAGTCACCGTGGCTAGGAGGGGCTGGCTGCCTTCACGTCGTGTTCCTCTGAGCGGGTGGCAGCATGGCCAGTCACCGTCGGGCAGCCAGCCTGAGCCTGGGCACCGGCTGCCAGAAGGGGGTGGGTGGATGTAGGTGCATTGCCTTATATGCCAAGCAGTCCATTCCAGAACCAGCTGTAACAGAGTTCTCAAGGTTCACCGGGCTGGAGGGCAGGGCTCAGGGCTCCCTCTGCTCCTTAAGCCTGGTGGGCCGTGCCTGTGTCCAGTCAGCTCTGTCCTGGAGGGGGCTGGAGGGGGCCAACCATCCTCCGTGGAGTTGAAATCAGGACCAATTCCCACTTGCGGTCAAGTCAAATTTATCTGAGGTTTCACAGAGCTGATGGCTGGTACGTGAGTTTAAAACGACTGCTTTCCTTCCGGCTGCCCCTGCTGAAAACGACAGGAGAGAACTGCAGAGAATTTCGGCTTGGCGTAAGAACTTTCCCAAAGGTAGTGAGTTCCCCATCACTGGAGGTATTCAAGCAGAACAGGGGCAGCGCAGTGACTTGTCCAGCAATGAACAGCAAAGGTTGCGGGGTCGGGGACTAGGGTGGGTGAGTGGGTGAGCAGAGGATTAACTATTTTGTGATCATACAAATCTACCTGCTAAAAGCTGGCACAGCCAAGGTAAAACTCTATATGGTGCACAAGTTCTAAATGTGTCTTCCTAAAACTAAATAGAACACGGACGGACCCAGGATCGTCCTGGTAGATGCATGGCCAGAGCATACTCTGCAAACCCCACAGGCCTGGGGTCATGGCCCCCGGGAGCAGGGGAGGCCGGAGCCTCAGCTATTTCTGAAAGCTGGGGCTCTTCACCAGTCCCACTTTGGTGGCGATCCCGAAAGGGTCCATGCTGTCTGTCTCCAGGGGCGAAGAAAACACATCGGGCTCCACGTGGTCCTGGAGGTCCCTGGGCTCCGCTGGGCCCCTGGGCAGCATGGGCAGGAAGTGGGACAGCGGCAGGAGCCCCTTGCCCTTCAGCAGCTGCCTCTGCTTGGCGCTGCTCAGGGAGACCGGGAGGTGGTGCTTCCGGGAGTGGTACACGGTGTAGCCGTCGGGCCGCATCTCCTCCTCGAACGCGCAGTCCTCGGCCGAGTACTGGGGCTGTGGAGACAAGCGGCAGCCGTGAGCGTGAGCGCCCGTGCCCGGGCTCTGTGCGCCTCACACCGCCGCGCAGGGCACGGTGCACGGTTACAGAGTGCGAAGGCGTGTCAAGCACCGTGTATTTAGATACTTTGTATAGACAGTACAACTCGATACACATATGTTATATATAAATCATGTATTGTTATATTAATATACACCTTGAGCATATATATTAACATACAACATAAATATATAACATTAAACATGTATACTCACTAGATATAGTTTATATATAAATTTATATATATGAATAGCTGTACTTTATGCACCTTCAGGCTTTATACTCTTGTACAGACACAAATACTCCAGGTATATACGTGTATTTCACATGCACATTTCATGCACATTCTCAACATCTATAAAGGCTTTACATGGATCCTTAGTAGTTTTCACTAAATCATGTCACTCTAAACTTAGGCCTGTTCGAAGTGATAACAGCCATAAAATGCCCATCCGTGCCTACCCCCGCTTCGAGGTCCAGAAGTCACTGCCCACCTTCCATAGTCCTTAGCTCTCCGAGGGCACTTTGGGAAACACTGCTACACTATGTTATCCTTTTACGATCCTTCTTTTAATTAATTAAGAATTAGGCGTAATCCAGTCTGGGGTCCAGACGGCGGCATCGACTCCCCGTTTAGACATGACTGTGAGCGATTCCGAGGCCTTTCCGTCTGCTCGCTCACTCAGTCGCTGGGCGCCTTCCAGGCAGCTGGCCAGGACCTTGGAGATAAATGCAGCCCCCTCCCTCGCCTGGCCGGCCCGGGAGCCTGCACCCAGCGGGGGGCCGGAAATGCACGCTCAAGGAGGAAAGCCAGTCCTGGTCCCAGAACATTCCTGCCTGAGAGGGTGCCAGTGGGCAAGTCCTGTCCCAGGCTAGAATGTCATTACCTTGAGGACACAGACAGCCTAAGGTGGACGCCACCGCAAGGGCTGGAAGGTAAACAGCCCAGGGAGGACTGAGTCTCGCCTCTGCCCCAGCCTACAAAGGTCGCTGAACTGCAGGTGGGTGAGCGCTCTGCTGATAAGGCGCTGATAAGGCACGCCTCCAGTGAAGCAACAACCGGGCTCTTGCCCGGGGATGAAGCCACCAGACGGGGAGCTGCAGGGCACAAAGCGATAAACAAACAAGGGAAGGCAGAACAAACAAGGGAAGGAAGACCAAACGGTGCTCTGCGGGAGAAATTAGCATCTCATTCTCGTCTCCATACAGACAATGAAATGATTTCGAGCTTCTTGTGGAATTTCTGTTTGAAAAAAAAAATTCTTGGGGCCACCCGGGTGGCATAGTGGTTAAGTTCGGGGCTCTGCTTCAGGGGCTCTGGGTTCCCCGGTTGGGCTCCTGGGTGCGGACCTACACACGCCTCATCAAGCCATGCTGGGGCGGCATCCCACGTATTAGGACCAGAAGGATCCAAAACTGGGATAAACTATGTACTAGGGGGCTTTGGTGGGGGGGAAAAAAAGAGGATTGGCAACAGATGTCAGCTCAGGGCCAATCTTCCTCACCAAAAAAGCACACCTTAAAAAAAAGAACAGTCTCAATTCTTGCAAAGCCATGCGGCGGAGATCAAGCAGCAGAACAGGATTCAGGCGAAGAGATGCCCCGCCCCAATGGTACTGGGACAATGGTGGGTTAGAGCCATCAGCCCCTGGGGCCCTTCTCCATTAGCGTGCGGCCCCCCCCACCCCAAAATGTCACAATGACAAAATTGCAACTGCGGGTTTGCAGCGGTGGGTGGGTGGCAGCTTTCAGCCAGCCGCCCACCCCCCTTCCCTCATTCTTGTTCTTTCACGCAGGACTCCGCCCTCAAATCTGAAACAGGCCCTCTGGATAAATGGAATAAATGGGCGTCAGAGCCGCAAAACAATTTGGAGACACTAAAAAGACTGGCGCTGCGGGGGGAGGCCGGGCATCTTCAGCTTCTGGGGGGTGGGGAGCATCCGCGAGGCGCGAGCTGCACACGCCCCCCCACCACTACGGGGGCCCTAGGCCCAGCGGGGCTGCATTGAAACCCAGAGCCTGGCCCGGACCTCACACAGCTCCTCTGCCCGCCCGGGGGCGCGGGCTCCCTTTGAACTCCCAGCCCTTTGTTCCAGGCGACCCAGCCTGCGCTCACTTCCTGCCCCCAAGACCTCGGTGGTTACCTGGGCTTTCCCAGCCCGCCCCGGCCCCGGCCCACCAACAAAAAGCATGCACACTACAGGTGAGGTGAGCCCGACAGCAGGACAAGCCACCACCGGAATATTCTAGCGCGTCTGCATGCTTTTCTGGCAGATAAAAATTAATTTAAAAACTCCCAATCCCAAATGTGATTTTTTTTTCTGGTTTACTTGAATATTGATTTAAAAAAAATCCAAGTTGTGAATATACCCTTTTTCTTTCTTTCTTTCTTTCTTTTTTTTAATACCGCGGGGAGGGAAACGGAGGCGAGGACCACACACGCGCAGGCGAAGGCTGCAAAGGCCCGAGGTGGGTTTTCCTGTTTCATATCAAAGAGAGTGGAATCATGGGTTTCCTCCGTCCGACTGGGCCGGCCTTTGGCTCAACTGGAAATGCAAAGCCGGTTCTCACCCCTTCTCCGCTACTGGCCGGGGCCACAAACTTCCGTAGGAAAAAGTCGGACGTGGGCTTAATCCAGCCCTTGAACGCCTTTCCTTAGAGCTCCATGCGGGCCCCGGCGGGGGAAGCGAGGAAACCCTGGATCCCATCCAGCGCGCCCTCTCCCCGGCAGGCCCCCGCCCCCGGGACAGCTGTAGGTCCCGCGCCCCAGCGCGTTCAGCCCGCTGCGGGCACCTACCAGCCCTTGCATCCTGCCGTCGGCGCCCATGCAGAGGTACCGGACGCTGTGCACGCCCTTGATGGCCACGGTGCGCAGAGCGACTGCTCTGATCTCCACCAAACCTGGGAGGAAGGGAAACAAAAAGCTGCAGCCAGGACCCTCGGGGCCCACAACACGTGGGTGCGGTCGGTGCACGGGCCTGTGCCCCCTCCCCTACTCCTAGCGCTGTCTAGGGGCCCGGGGAGGGAGTGAAACGCCGCGGTGCCAAGACCTGGGGTTCCCGTGAGTGGGGAGCCGCGGGAGCCGAAGGAGGTAAAAGGAAGAAGGGGCTCTGGGACGGGTGGGGGACCCGACGGACACTCACTGTGCGCGCTCTGGCCCCGCGCGCAGTCCACGGCGCCATCGGCGCGGATGCGCAGGAAGCAGCTGGAGAGGCCGTGGGGGCCAGCGGTGTACAGGTGCCGCAGGCGAATCGGCTCGCCCCAGCCGTAGTGCACGTGCGGCCCAGCGTCGGACAAGGCTAGGGGGCGCCCGGCCGCGGCCAGCCAGAGGCCGGCCAGGACTAGGGCGCAGGCCACGGCGCACTGGCTCGGTGCGCTCCGCATGGCACTTCCCTCGGGCTCAGGACGCGTAGTTCGGCCGGCGGGGGTGCGGGAGGCTGGGCGGCAGCTGGGACGGGCTGCGAGGCCGAGCGTGCCGAGATAAGGTGGCCGCGGCGCTCGAGCCAGCCGTGCGCTCTGGGCGCGCAGCGCTCCCTCTCCGACGGCGCGGCGGCTCGAGGCTGGCGGCCTTATATAGCGCGTCTTACCCGGCGGGTGGGTGCCCGCGACACCGAAGCATTTCTTATCAAGATTGCATCAGCCTTCCGCCCCCCGCACACACCCACTCACACCCCGCCTCCAGCCCCAGCCCCCTCCCCAGGCCCCGCCCGGGTGACCCCGCCCAGGCTGCCCGGATCTGGGGGAGGAGGAGGAGGCCCCGATTCGCGGGAGGGTTCGGGGGAGCTCCTCCCCGCGGCTCGGTAGCGGGGCCGGCGGCCCGGTCGCTCTTGGCTAGGCGAGTTTGATTTTATAAAGCAATAAAATAGACAACCGGAGCCCCGCCCCCAGGCCACGGCTCCCCAGGGAACGCGCTGGTGGCGGGGCGCTAGCGGGGGGGGGGGGGCGGGGGGCGGGGGAGGCGGGGGCTGGAACTCCGGGACCAGAGATTGGGGGGGGAGGGCACTGAGCTGTGCGTCGGTCGCCCCCTGTCCGGAAAAGCGTCGCCTCGGCTTTGGGGCCCTCTCCCCTTAAAAGCCCACAGCCACTGCCTCCCGAGAAGGTCCCAACCCTCAGATCCCCAGACATAAAGCCGCCCACGAGAATGGCCGTGCAGTTCAGGGACCTCTCAAGTTCTCCCAGCTTTATGGTCTCGCGATCCCTGTCCCCCGCCCGCCCCGCCCCTTTTACCCCCGTAAATTGGCCCCCGACGTGGGCCGGGCCCGATCTCCGCCCTCGGAAGAACAATGGGGCGGCGCGCGCGGGCCGGCGCTAGGTGGCGCTTCAGCCCGGGTTTCGGCCTCTTGGCGGCTCCGGCCGCGCCTCCTCCCGGTTCTGCCTCGGCCCCGGCCCGCCGCGCTCCCCGGAGATGCAGCCTGGAAGGGCGGCCGTTGTCAAGGCGCCTTTCGGGGGCAGGGTGGGCATGCAAGCTGCGGATTGGGGAGCTCTGACTTCCCAGCGCAGGCCCGGGCGCGCGGCGCAGGGAGGCCCCTCTGTTTTTGAGGTGCCTTTTGTCGTTGGTCTCGTCCTTGGGTCCCTGAGCGCTGTCCGGTGCCGGGGCGCGCAGTCTGGGGTGGGGTGGGGGGATGGCGTGCGGAGCGGCGGGGTCCAGAGGTGGTCCCTGGTGTAGAGGGGGCAGAGGAACAGAGATGGGCGAGGCTGGAGTCGGGGGCAGGCATCAGGTGGGGAAATGGGGGCCGTTCAGTGAAGCGGTTCGTGCAAGCCAGAGACCTTCTCTACAATGCTCGGAAAAAGGAAATAGCGTGCCGAGAATGCCCTGGTGGAAAAGGGAAGGGTCCTTCTAGGGGACTTTGGCTCAACACTGATTCTTTCTCATTATTCCTCCAACCGCCCCCCCCCCCCCCCGTCCCCCAGTTCCTGGGTTTGGGCCCCAGGAGGGCTGGTTTTGGGGACAAGCCATACTGGCTCAGCGAAAAGGCGATGGGAGGGCAAACAGTGGGGACACAGGGAGAGAAAGCAGTGCCAGCCCTAATGAATTTCAATGAGCAAAGGCCACGTTCATGCCACAGTCAGTGACTGGCGTTAATGATGGAGCGTGCAGAAAATGTCACCAGGAAAGCCTTTACAAAAAGACATCATCTCAAAGGCTTTATAGACCAGGGACCCCCACGCTGCGCGTCTTGGTTCAGAAAGCCTTGGCTTCTGTTAAATCTAATTACTTATCCCCTGTGGTTTTAAATCGACAGCGGCTCCTATTAAACTTAATTACCCTCCCCTCCAGCTTTTGCTTTAAAGATTCTCGATAAATGCCAGGAGCCGGGGAGGATAGCTGCACCGGGGGGCGATGCCCTGAGTTGGGCTGGAGGACGGGGGGGACGTGACAGCTTCTGACTCCATGCTACCCCTCTGCTGCCCCTCCTAGGGCCTTATTGGGAAAAGAGAGTGGCCGCTGTGGTCAGGCAGCTCAGGAGGTCTGTGCCAATGGCACGGCTCCCTATGCCCAGGCCACGTTCTTAGCTCATTATGAGTGTTCCCCACTTAACTCCCACCAGAACCCCCATGGTATTCCGTACCCCCATCAGTCAACAGATGGGAAATGGGGCTCCAGAAAAGCAGGACCCAGCCTGTAAGTGGTGGACCTGGAATTTGAACCCTAGGCCATCGGGCTTGTCATTCGAGGTCATGCTGCATCTTGGGAGGTCATGTGGCCTCCTAGCAGGGGCTCTGGCTCCAAGGTCAGACCCTCTGCCATACAGATCCACGCCCAGGCACTCCCAGGGCAGGCCACCAACCTGCTGGACCTGTTGCCTCCTCATGCCTGCTTGTAGCCTTGTCCCGGTGTCATATGGGGCAGTGGACATAAAGTGCCCAGGATGTAGTTGATGAAGAATGATGGCCATCCACTGAGTCGGCCAGGTACCAGGCATTTCATAGTCACAGCCATGCTCCGAGAGTTCAGGTGATTAATCTGTGCTCCGTGGTAGGAAATGAGACTTACAGACTTGGCCAGACAGCCAGCAAGGGTTTGCACCCAGGTGGGCTGGGCACCCAGCCTGGGCAGTTTGCTGGTCACCGTGGTCCGTGGTTGGAGGGAGCAGAGGGACAGAGGACCGGCGTCGCTGGCCAGCAGGGGGCGCTGCGGCCAGCGGTGAGGCTCTCCCGGGGCCGCAGGCGATGGCTCCTCGGAGGCGGAGTTCCGCGCAGCCCCCACCCCTGCAGCCCCCACTGTGCTGGGCTGCACTGACTTTGATTTTAGAGGTGGCATTCGGTTTAATGCAGGTGGCTGAGCCAGCTGACGCGCCCCGGTGAGGTTTCATTCACTGAGTGGAGCGGGCAGGGCAAGCAGGGTGCAGGTCACCCCGGCTGACCCCCTCACCCTCATAGGGCCCCTGGGGTCTCAGGCCCAGAGGACCATAAGGGTGTGGCTAGGTGACTTTCTTCTGGATTTCATGATAGCTGGGGTCTTTTTGATTGCCCTAAACCCTTTTCCTGGGGTGGCCCTCCTCCATCCCAAGCTTGTCCGGGTTGCTCCTTCGGACGGTGGCAAATAAAGAGATTGTCATCGTTTCTGAACCCCCGTCCCAACAGCTAAGAAAATCTTGTTCAGCTTCCCCTCCGGTCTTTGCATTATGAAGATAATCGTTTTTCTTTTTTGCTGGATGGTTAGAAATTTACGTTACGATGTCAAATGTGCCTTTTTAGGTCTGTGGGCTCTCCCCTGTGCCCCTCCCAGATCCCCCGCCCCCACCCCGTGGTCGCCAAGTACTCTGTAATTACAGAAGCTTCTGGGTGTTGGTAAAAATCTTCATCAGAAAATAAAAACTGCAATTTTGAGCTTGGGGCAGAAAGGCCTGCGAGGACTCGGATGGGGGGGGGGCAGGCCGCACAGCTGGAGTCTGAACCCCATATTTTTGCCCGAATCTGCGAGAACATGCATCATTTCCCCCAAAGCGTTCTGCTTCAACCAAAACCCATTTTTTTCCTCCTATTAGAATCATCATTTTAAAAAGAGGGCACTCTGCCAGGCCAGAAATTGGCAGGGGCCGCGTCAGAGCAGAAAAGGAAGGCTTTGCTGAGCCTGTTTTCACACTTGTAAAACAGTAAAAGGAATACCTTTAACCTCCGAAAGGGTTAATGCGAGAATTAAAAAAGATATGTCTATCGATCGATGAAGACATCAATATTCATATAGAGACCGCCTGGTGTAAGTAGGTGTGTAATAGATGGGGCAGCAATTGTTATTTATTTAAAGGCTACTCTCGGGCTCTCTTCGCCACATTTGTTATTTATTTTAAAATGGAACGGCAGCTCTGGGAAAAAGGCAAATCTAATCTATGGTGACAAAAAGCTGGTGGGTGGTGGTTGCCTGAGGCGGGAGACAAGGATGGGGATCGCCTGGAAAGGGCTGCGAGGAGGCTTTCTGGGCGGACGGAGATGCTCTTCTCCTTGTTTGTGGTCCTGAGTAAAAGGCAACGACATTTGTCAACACTCATTGAATGGTGCCCTTAAAATGAGGGTGATTTCGTTTTAAAGTATGCCTCTATAGAGATGATTTTGAACATTTTCATCACAAAAGTAGTACTTTTCAGGGTTGAAAATTTGGAAAAATACGGAAAAGCACAGGAAGGCAGTTTTCAAAAACCTCGAGTATCACGACTGCATTATGAGGTGCTGTTTCTATTTGGGTGAATTTCTTCCTCAGACTTTTAAAAAGTATGTATGTATCTTAAAAGAAAAAAAAAAAAAGCATTTGAATTGTATCTTCCTCTCCCCCAACTTAGCTGTAAATATTTCCCGTGGCATTAAATATCCTTCTACGGCATCCTTCAGCGCCAGCAGAGCGGAGTGGCGCTGCTCATGTGGCACGGGGGCTGGGATTGGAAGCCTCTTGCTGCCAATTCAGATCCCCCCCACCCCCCATCCAGGGCCTGAGACCCGCTCGCTGGCTGAGCTCCGCCTGTCACGTGAAGCCTGGGTGTGGCCGTGCTCCTTGCCATACCTGATGACAGGAGCTGGCCGTTTTTCCCGGAACACATGAATTCCTGCCAAGGCGGCCATCAAGCTGATTTCTGTCTGTGAATTCTGCTTTCTCTGATCTCCATCATCAAAACACAAATGTGTCCAGTGGAAAATACCTTGACCCGTCAGTGTAACGACATCACGTAAGAAAATGGCAACGCCGTCCATGTCACCTGGTTAAAGAAAGAAAAAAGTAGCGTCATGAGAAAACATTCATGGTGCTAATCATGATGTCACAAAAAGTCATAAAATCGAAATATCGAAACTGGAAAGTACTGGAACCCTGGCCTGTGATTGCCGACCTCCTCTGGTCCCAGACCTGCCGTGGGGGTGGAAGAGCCCCTTCAAACTTGATACACAAAGTGAGGGTTTTTTTCCCTCCAAAACAACAAGCACAACAAACTTTGCACAGTGCATTTTCTCTCTCTGCCCTCGGGGGTTGCAGGAAATCCTGAGACCGGCCTGGCCAGCACAACGTGCAGAGCACCTGCTATATAGTAGACGCCGATGATGATGATGACGATGATGGTGGTGGTGGGGATGGCTGACACTTACGAAGCCCTCGGACGTGCCAAGAAGTGCGCTAGGCACTTCGTTATCACATCTAGCTTTCACAGCACCCATTTGAAAGATGGGGAAACTGAGGCCCAGAATCTGTCCCTTGCCCAGGGTCACAAAGCTAATAATAAGCAGATCTGAACCCACTTCCGGACTCAAGGCATCAAACCCTCAATCGTTACACTATATTTAAAAAAAAGAAAGAAGGAAAAACCCAAACAGACTCTCTTTCAGGAAATGAAGAGGCCCGCTCATATTCAGAACCTCGATGAGGACCGGGACCTGACTTCCGGTTTCTCAGCCCCGTCACCTGCCCAGGTGTTTGCCCAGAGCGGTCGTCGGAGCCCCTGTGGGTTGATTCCAGCAAGACAGCGAGAGGGCCCCGCTTCTGAGTGCGGCCCCGCTTCAGCTGGCTTCGCTCCTGTCCCACCTGGCCGTTATTTCTGGGTGCGGTTCTTGCTCTGCCATCTGTCCCCTCCCCAGACGCGTCTCCACAGAGGAGGGGAGTGTATCTGTGCCGTTTGCAGCTGTGCGGGTGAAGCCTCGGTCGGTGGTCAGGAAATATTGCAAGGACCATTTACAGGAGCTGGAAGGTGTCGGTGTGGCCTTGAATTCACTGGCCTCATCCGTGTAAACATCTGTCCTTTCCTTGCTCGTCTGTCCATCCTTCCTTCCACCTTTCCCTGGTTTCCATCACCGTATTGATTGTTCATCCATCTGCCAACCCTTTCTGAGCTGTTGCAATGGGTCGGACCTCATGAATCGGACCCTCTTCCTGCCCTGTGGTACCCCAGAGGCAGGGCTCCCAGCCCAGGTGGAGGGCTGCGCTTGGGGCATCCAGCGATGCGGGCAGGGAGGCCCCACATGGGTTGAGGTCGTCATCTCTGTTGCAGAACGGTTTGGGCTGGGGGCAGGGTGGTAGCATAAACTAGAAGTTTCTCCAGAAGTCCGCAGCAGTACGCTCTCTCCGGGGACTGCCCCCTGGACCATAATGACACTTCCGGGAGCAGTTCCGGGTGCCACCATCCCCACTCTCATCTTCACCACGACCCTGAGAATCTTGGGATCCTCTTGGAGAGAAGTCGATGGGAGAGAGAGAAACCATACCAGTGCTGGGCCAGTAAAGGCTGCGACTTCCCCGCTGAGTCAGATCCCGTCCATCCGCCTCGGCTCAGGGTAGGACCTCAGCTCTGGAGAGGGGTCTGCAGTCAACAAGGCCGTCACGTCACAGAATTCCTGCAGCAGCACCAGGAGCCGGCCGTTGACCCATTTGACAGATGAGAGACCAGGCACAGAGCTGGCTGGCCGTAAAGACCCGCTGATGGGTAGGGGAACCAGCCGTGAGCAGGCTCTGAGAGGTCACCCCGGGAGCCGGGGGCTCAGGACAGTACCCTTCCCGCTGGCCTGCTGCCCCCCGGGCCTGAGCGGAGACCATCAGGCAGGACAGCCATTCCTGGAGGCTAAGCTTATATGGGAAATGGATGCTATTCCAGGTCATTCGAGAATCTAGGACTGGACAGGACCTTCGAGACGATTTCCTCGAAGCCCTTTATGGGCAGCAGAGATGGGACAAGAACACACTCTTATAGCAACGTCCTCCGCCCCCACAAACACACACAGGGCCCAGGGCGACATTGGATTTATAATAAAGTCTTAAAAAAGAAAACCCCGCACTCTGAAGATTCCTAATTAAAAACACGTGCCAGAGCAGATCGACCATTGTGGGGTTGGGGGTAGAGGGGCTGGGGACCGACTCCTAACCAGTAAGGAGTTTCCTTTTGGGGCGGCGAAAATGTTTTGCAATTTGATAGGCGTCGTGGTTGTGAATGTATCAAATCCAAAATGTATTTTGCCCTTTAAAATGGCTAATTTGATGTTGTGTGAATTTCACCTCGATAAAAAAATATGAAAAGAAAGTAACTGGCTCTAAAGGGCGTTGTGGGGACCCTGGGGGGAGTTTGAACGTGGACTGTCCGTTGGTTAACAGTCCGAGTGGTGCATAAATTTCCTGGGTTTGACGTTAGCCCCAAGATCATGTAGAGAATGTCCTCTCGCTTAGAGGAGATGCATGCCGAAGTTTTTAGAAATAGCGTCGTATCCACTATTAGCTTTCAAATGGTTCAGAAAAATAAGCCTGTGTTCGAGAGAGCCGGCTCGCAAAGGTGGCAAAATGTCGGTGATCGAGGGGAAGGGGGTGGAGGTGCTCTGTACGTTGTTCTTGAAACTTCTCTGGACGTTTGGATTTTTTTTTTTTTTTTGAGGAAGATTAGCCCTGAGCTAACATCTGCTGCCAGTCCTCCTCTTTTTGCTGAGGAAGACTGGCCCTGAGCTAACATCCGTGCCCATCTTCCTCTACTTTATTTGTGGGACGCCAGCCACAGCATGGCGTGCCAAGCGGTGCCACGTCCACACCCGGGATCCGAACTGGCGAACCCCGGGCCGCCAAAGTGGAACGTGTGCCCTTAACCGCTGCACCACCGGGCCGGCCCCCTGGAAATTTTTTAAAACAAAAAAATTGAGGGGAAAAACCACTGCCCACCTGCCTGGTCCGCGCTCGTGGCTCATTAGGCAGAGCCGGCGCCTGGCATCGGGTGGTGATTTGCAGCCCACGCCGGGTTCCCAGACACGCTCCCGTGGAGGCTCAGCCAGGGCACCGGGGATACACTACGATGACTGTCGTCACCCCCTTTTCCAGAGCAGGAAACCGAGGCTCAGGCAGCTAAGTGGCTGACCCACGGCAGCACGGCGCTGCCCCAAACAGGGCGTGGAAAAGAATTGGGGCTATTTTGGGTCTTCTTGGGGCGTGTCTCCCAGATAAACTGGAGTCGTGTTGCATCCCTGATGTCACAGGCAGAGGACATATTTTCCGAGGCAGCCATTCCCCGGGGAATGAGCCCAGAGTCTTGCCCTTCCCTCAGGAACCCTGTCTTTCCCCCATCCTGCTCCGTGCAAGCATGAGTCACACCTTTCTTTTCTAACAGGTGGGAAATAATTGTTCAAACCTGGTGGCTGAGTCTTGTTCCGACTCGGGGAGCCAGCACCCCGTTTGAAGCGGTCACTCTCATGCATGACCTGAAAAGCAAGCCCACACCCGGGTCACAGGGAACAAACAGCTCTCCCAGGAATAAAGAGATCTTGAGAAGCCCAACTCCAGGCCAACGTTCCAGAGAATTCGGCACTGTTATTTAGTGATGGCAGTCACCATTTAGTGAATGCCTGCTCTGGACGAGACGCCGTGCGTGTGCATGTGTGTGTCCACCCATGAACATGCACGTATGAGCGTGTGCATGGTTGTGAGTGTGTGCTCGTGTGTGCGTGTGTGTGGTCATGACTCTCCTGACAGCAGCCGCTTGGAGGCCCTACCTCCATTGACAGAAGTGTGAATGAAGCCCAGAGAGGACGCTCGCCTCCTGTGCGGCATTCCCGTCACTGTGACAAAAGGATGACTTATGCGATTTGCTCAATATTTCCCTCTGCCTGGTGTCTGCACGCTGCGTGGCAGGGGGGTGTGGAGGTCTTGGTCACTACCGTACCTCCAAGGGCCCACGTGTAACTGGTGTGATACATGTCTGTTAACTGAAAGAGGAGAAAGGAAGGGAGAAGGACAGAGGAAGCCGGCCAGCCCTGCCTTTCTGGCCGCTCAGTGGAGCCCAGAGGTATCTGGGTTTTGAGGCCTTTAGACAGATGCTCCGGGCTCAGTTCCGGCTAGGGTTTCTGGCCGCACATACCACAGATCAAGGCGGGTGGAGATTCCTTCCGAAGGCCCCGCTGTGCGGCTTGGGACAACCCTTGACCCGGCTTCCCCATCCAGGAAATGGGACCAGACGCGGCTGCAAGGGTGGCTCGAGAACGGAGGGGCCCCAAGGTGAGCCGGGCACACAGGGGCTGGGATGTGGGCACCCGGCACCTCTGGAGGCTGGTCCCGTTAGCCCCACCCAGACCTCCAGCTGCACTTAGGCTGTGACAAACGGGGTCTCTTCCTGAAGCCCCGTCCAGCGCTGCTCCAGACCTGGATGCTCTGCCAGTCGACTCGCAGGCCGGCCGTCCTTTGCCTCACTGCTCATTCCCCATGGGGTTGCCGCAGCTCTGCCCTCCATCCCGGGATGGCCCATCGGCTCTCAGGTCACACCCCTCCGCTCTGTTTCCCCACCATCTACAGGACCACGCATGTGTGCAAGCGCCAGACCCAGGCTGCGTGCTGGTCTCCCCACAGCCCCATTCTGCAGACAGGGAAACTGAGGCATGGGGACAGTCGGCGGCCAGCCCTCGCCAGTAGAGGCAAAGGGGGCTCCCAACCCTCTCTCCACCCCCGCTCTGCCCCCTTCCTCCCCTTCTCTCCCTGCCGCCATCCCTTTTTGTCAATCCCATAGCCCCTGCCCCATCCTCAACCTTTCCCACATAATCCGTCCTCAGACCCTTGTTCAAGCCTTGATGTCACCCCGTTTCTCTAGAATGTCATCGGTTACTTTCTGATTGTGGATCCGGACCTCGAAGCCCCGAGGTCTCATGTCGAGTTTTCTGGGGAGGGGTCGACAGCTTTTAACACATTGTCCGAGCTGCTGTAACCCCAGGGGGCCAGGGGTCAGCTCTGCGGACTGGCTGGTCCTCCTCGCCAAGGCCTGGCCTTGGAGGCGGCCTGGCATCGTGTGAGCCGTGCGCAGGCCCCCGCCCCGCGTGAGGCTCGGCGCTGGTGTCTCTTGGCGGGGCTTCCAGCCCTGACCCCGGCCGCGGCCACACAGTCGCTCCAGGAAGGTTGCAGCATCTGTGAGCAGAGCCACCAGCTTGTCCCCTAAGGACGAGGGAAAGGCGGGGTGAACGGGGTTTCTGCTCAGCCTTGTGCAAGAGTGGCTCAGCCAGCCGGCCTGCCCAGTTCCCTGAGGGTATCGTTACGGGAACAGGGGGTGGCCCTGCAGAGATGCTGGCCGGGCGATGATGGGGACCTGGGCTCTCATGGGTGGAGCTTCCTCTCCCATCTTCAGCATCCAATTCCCACGATTTTTGTTTATTTTAAGGCCTCTTTCTAGAAGCTTCCTCATAAGACAGTTGGAGTCACGGTCTCTGTTCCTCTTGAATTCGGGACCAATGACCCCAAACGTGTTTACACAGCCTCCCTGGTGAGACCTGGCTGAGCTCTGGCTCCTCTGGCTCGTTGGGACTTGGGGTCTGCTGCCGGGGAGGGGCAGGAGGGCTGAAACTGAGACACCCCACACAGCCCCTGAAGGGCCCCAGAGACCACCCCCCACACCAGGTACACAGGATGGTTTCTGAAGGGGTACCAACATGGCGTCCTCCTTGGATCCTCCTTGACTCTAACTCACCTCGGACCCCCGATGGTCGGCACCTGTGAGGACAGCAGTGGCCGCTCACTGGGCACCTGCCGTGTGCCAGGCTTGCCGCGGGACCTCGAGTCCTCACACCCACCCCAGAGGGGCCAATATCCCTGCCTGAGGCCACACAGCTCTTAAGCGGCAAGGTTGGGACCGAAAGACAGAACCGCTGGACCCTGCATTGGTTTCCTGGGGCTGCTGTAACAATCGACCCCAAACTGGGCAGCTTAAGCAACAGATATGTCTTTGCTCACCGTCTGGAGGCCGGAAGTCTGAGATCAAGGTGTCGGCAGGGCTGGTTCCTCCCGGAGACTGATGGAGATGGAGCTGCCTCGTCCAGCTTGCGGCGGCTCCAGGTGTCCTGGGCTGTGGCCGCGTCCCTCCAGCCTCTGCCTCCGTCTTCACGTGGCCTCCTCCTCTGTTCCCGCCTCTGTCTCACATGTCCCCCTGCCTCTCTCTTATGAGGACACTCATCATCGGGTTTAGGGCCCACCTGAATAATCCAGGACAATCTCATCTTGAGATGCTTACCTTAAGTACATCCGCAAAGACCCTTTCACCAAATAAGGTCACGCCCGCAGGTTCCAGGTGGACATAAATTTTGCAGGCGTCTTTCAGCCCCCGTCAGCAAGTTCCATGTCAGTGCTTGTCCCGCTACGGCACACTGACCCCTGAGTGGGACGGCTCCTTCTTTGCCCCGAGAGGGGTAGGAGGTTGCTGGTCCTAGAGAGTCCCCCAGTCGAGGTGGGAACACACTTCTGTGTGTGTGTGTGTGTATGTCGTGGGGGGTAGGGTGACTGGAGTCCCCTAGGCAGAGGTGGCTTGCAGAGACCAGCAGGCCCAGATGCCCCCAAGGCTGGCCTCAGCCACTCGGCCAGAGAGTCAGGGAGACCCCTCGAGGCTGGTTCACTGAGGGGCTGCCCTCCAGGCACCCCGGGGTCCCATGAGGCTCATTGACCGAGTTCCCCACCAGCCTGGCAGGCTTGCGAAGTGCCCTCCCCAGTCCCCGCCAACCTTGGCCCTGGCACACCACTGGCACGTTGCAATCGGGCAAAACCCCATGTTCGGTACCTGGGCTTCAGCTTCCCCAAGAGGCAAGGCCTGGGGGGAGAATGCACGAGCCTGGAACAGATGGGAAAAGGCGGGCAGTGCAACGGTGAGGAGCTGGTCCAACGAGCAGGAGCATCGCCGAAATCATCACTGAATAAGGCTGGGTGGGACAGGCAGGACAGCCAACGAAATACGCAGGGAAGCAAAAACAAAAACACGCATAAGGTACGTTAAAAAAAAAGGGGAGCGATTTCACCCATTTTGTTTCTTCTTTTGATGCGTCTCTGCTTTCCCCCACATTTTCTACGCTGCAGGTGGATCCCTTCTGTGATCACAACGCAGAAGCTGTGAGATCGGTCGGTGATATCCTGCCGACCGTAACTCGGGGCCGGCAGACAAAGGATGTCCGTGGCGTGGTTGAGTGACTGCGATCGGTCATCGCTATGCCACGTCAACTGCGAGTGAGCACATGCGGGGGCCTCCGTGCGGCTTCAGTGGTCAAAGGTGTGCAGACGGCGCTGTCTTACGTGTCCCCGAGTGTCACCTTCCTCTCAGACAAACCCCCGGGGCGCCTGCCCAATGGCCTTCTACTCAGGCTCCTCCAGCCGGAAGCTGCCCGACGCTCCGCAGAGGGTCAGAGGGGCTGCCCTCTGGGGACGGGATCCCCGCCCGCCCGGCCGCCCGAGGCTGAGACCTCCCTGCGGAGCCAGGCTCTCGGGGGGCCACTCTGTGCCAGCGTAGGGGGCTTTGAACCTTTCAAATGCTTTCGCGTCTCACAGCGGTGCCTTCTCCAAAGGGCTCCATGAAATTCTCGGGGACCCGTCAAAGCCGGCGAGCCCGAGAGGGCTTTGATTTTCGGGACAGATGTTTGCCAGCTGACACTTGGAGGGACGGAGGGAGGAGGGGCGGAATTAAATAAGAATGGGGTGTCAGCTCCCAAAAGGTGCCATCTCTCAGCTCTAATTCCTTGACGCCCAGTGTGGTTCAGAGGTCGGGGCTGTTAATGGGCAGGGAACAAATTGGGGTCTTCCACCTGTGGTTCTTCCAAGGGGAGGAGGGGGACCCCCTGTACAGTTCAGGAGCAGGCTTTCTTGGAGGCCAGCAAAGCCCTGGCCCCGGGGTCTGACATTGACCTGCTTTGTGATGCTGCCTGGCCTCTGAGCCTCAGTTTCCTCATCTGTAAATCAGGGCTGCTCTCAGGAGTAAATGAAATGCTGCATGAAGTGCTGTAAATGAAATGGCTTCCTGGTCTCTGTGAGTCGAGAGCCCTGGTACAAGGCCGCTGTGCACAGTGGCACAGGCTGCGCACTGCACAACTCCATAGATCCTGGGGTGATGCAGTATGGCAGGCCTGCCTAGAAAACTGGGGGCTCGGCCAAAGGGGTGGGGTGGTGGAGCACAGGTGCCAGAATACCTAACTTCTAACCCCAACTCAACACGACCTGACTTCTTCATTTGCGTGTCTATTTTCTAAGTAGGCTTCCCCTGCACGTGACTCACGGGGACGGGACCACGTCCACGCTGAATACTGCTGTTTCTCCAGCACCTAGAGCCGTACTCAGGTCAGTGCAGCTGCTAAACAAGGATCTGTAGCGCAAATGAAGCCAGGGTGGGGTGAAGGTGGAGACAGGGGAGCGTGGCTGAGGTCCGGGCCAGCCTGACATTCCTAAGGAGCAGTGAGGAAGCCACCTTTGCTCTGCCTGCCCCCCA
This sequence comes from Equus quagga, assembly GCF_021613505.1. Classification (NCBI taxonomy): domain Eukaryota; kingdom Metazoa; phylum Chordata; class Mammalia; order Perissodactyla; family Equidae; genus Equus; species Equus quagga. Next base: position 3,661,640 of record NC_060283.1, on the reverse strand, counting down.
CTCCGCTTCTCCCACCTGTCGGGGAGAAAGGTGTGCATGTGAGGATGAAGAAACAAGAGATGAGGCAGTGGCTCGGGCAGCATCAGACCCGGAGGAGAACACCAAGATTCTCGCCTTATTTCCCAGAACCTCTGCATGCTGGGTTCTGAGCCGCTGAGGGAAGACGCTGGCACCCCAAACAGAGACCCTCCACGCAGTAGTGTATGCACAGGGGGCTTCCAGCTCGGGGCCAACATGAACCCAGCAGGGTGGGGCGCAAAGCCTGGAGGAGACAGCCAGGATGCCCCAGCCCCGGGTGGGGGGTTCGCCGTGGGCTCCGCCTCTCTTCCTCTCTTTCCTTTTTTTCTAATTCTCAGATTTTCTCTAAAAACCATGCACTACTTTTATAATGGTTTTTTAAAAACCCAGTTGGAAGGGAAGAAAAGATCTCTTAAGTGTGTAAATACATAGATAGCTAAGTTGGTTATATTCTTGCTCGTCATAGTGAAAATTGAAACCAGCCTCCAGGTCCGACTGCTGGGGACGGTTTGGTACCCAAGCCGGGGGCGGCTGGGTCAGTCAGCATCAAGGCGTGTTTGCAGAAGTTCACAGCTAAATTTCTGCTAAAACCAGGCTTCAGAATGACAGGGGCGTGTAAGCCTGTTCTGATGATAAAACAGCACATCCACGGTGACATAAATAAACAATTGAGAACATGAGACTTGAAAGTGGCCGCCACATTCTCCGCAGTCCTATTGCTGACAGATTTTGGTGCGTGTCTCCTTTCAGAGATGTTCTCTGCACACACAAGTGTTTCTAGGGGAGCCTTCTGTGTTCACCTCCGTGCGGGCACCTACTGACCCCATTTTTACATCTCAAAGACCTGCACACAGATGCAGAGCCAAAAGTCAGCTTAAAACACCGCTGGGCATCCTTCGGTCAAGTCAAAGCTCTGTGTGTGTTAGACCCACAATTGCCCTGTCAGCCGTGTCCCCTCGAGAGGTGTCTGTTCTGAGCGGCTACCTTCCTATGGCCCCAAAATGAAACAGTCTAGATATTTCTCCACGGGGGGTGGATAAAGGAATCGTAGCTCATTCACACTGTGGAATATTATACAGCAAAGGAAAATGAACGAGCTGCCGGTCCATCTGGCCACGTGAATAATGAGCATGATGAAGCGGGAAAAGGCAAGACCCACGGAGAAACCGAACGACATTCTTTAAGAGGCGTACCCGGGCTAAAGCGAGGGAAGTTTGATCACGGAAGTCAGAATGGGGGTGACATTGGGGAGAGGAGGCTGGGCTGGGGCTTAGGGGTGGGAGGGAGGGTTCTCGGTGTTGAAAAGGTCTGGCTTTCACTGTTGGTTCTCTGGGTCTTTGCTTTCAAAGGATCAGGGAAACTGACTGTGCCTTCCAGGCCCTTCCGGGACGTCTGCGATCTTCCACGATGGAAGAAGGCAAAAGGCTTCGAGGCGAGATTCCACACGGGAGCTCATCCCTGGGAGGCGGGGATTCTGAGGAATTTCCACTTTCATGTTAATAAAATCATAGCCCTTCGTGGGGTGCTTGACATCAGTCACCTAATTCAGTCTCACGGGCGATTTTGAGAAGCGGTGTTCATTGCTCCACTTTTCACATCTAGAGAAGCACAGAGAAGTCGATCGTGTTCCGGAGGGAACATGGGATCCACACGCCCATCCTTTCGGAGCCCGTGCGCTTGCACGGTTTTATTTCAGAAATGACCGTCGGTGACTTCTGTTGAGGCCGCCAGCAAGGCCGTGCGGGAGGGCGGCAGGGAAGCGCTGTGGCCGGGCCGGGCTGGGGCTCCAGGGGGCAGGCCTGGCTTCCCTGCCTGCCCCCGACCTGGGTGCCAAATGGCGAGGCCACTGGGGCTTCAGGGCCGTCCCGGGGGCCTGCTCCCTTTTTCGGTGCTACAAGCAGGTTGTAAAGCCCTTTGGGGGCCAATTGGCACCCGGGCAGAGAATTGCACCCTTGGGGTCGTTCGTGACCCCATAAATCGCCCCGAGGTGGGAGGCAGCTGGCAGGCCCCGGGAACAGTGCCGGTCAGTTCATCGGGGGCTGTTACCTCCAGAGGTGCAGCATTCCACAGGCGATGGCCCTTAGCCGGGGGGCGGGCAGGGGGACATGGAGCAAAGGTGGACTGGCCCGGACCCCAGGGGAATGGCTGTGGGATGCCGAGAGGGGTGCGTGGACCGGGGGCTCGAGGCAGCTTCCTCAGGCCCCCAGCACGGGGGTTTAGGTTTTGGAGCGCACACATCAGAGGGGCCACATGGGTGGTGCCCGCTTTCCAGGGGTCAGGAAGGCACCAGGCCTTGTGAGCGGTTCAGACTCTGAGGTCAGCCAAAGGGACTGCCAACCCCAGCTCTGCCCACCCATTGTGCACAGAACCATCCAGGGCGGCCCTGCCTCCGTGGCATTGTGCTCGCAGGACACCCACTGCGCGCTACGTCCTGGCCGTCCTGACATTCAAGGGATGAAGGAAGCCTCGCAAGCTCCCGTTTCCGAGGGGGAAACCGAGGCCCAGAGGGCAAGCCTGGCTCACCAGAGACATGGGACCCAAGGCCCCTCCTCCCACTGCAGCAAGTGGCCCCCACTAGCCTACAAAGGGTCTTTGTGAGGCTGAGAAAAAGGTGCCCCTCGCTCTGCGCAGACGCAGCCTGGCACCTGGGCACAAAGCTTGGCAGGCAGGCTGGACTTCAGCCAGGAGGAGCCCTTGTGCAGGGCACAACCTGCACAGCTGTCCAAGGCAGACCTGCCTGGACTTGTGCACAAGATTGTGCACTCCCGTGTGAGTGTGTGGATGTGGGTGCGTTTCTCTGGGCAGCCTGCTCATCATTTTCATCAGATTCTCAAAGGGGTCAGTGACCTCCTAAAAGGAGAAGGATCGCCAGAACAGAGGGGGCTCCTGGCAGCTCCCTGAGCCAGCTAAGCTCAACAGGGCCTCTCCAGCCCCGTGTGTCTGGCTGGCCGTGGGGAGACAGCTGCTGCAGACCCCCCAGGAGCGGGGATTCTCTTTTCTCCATCTGCAGAAAGAGCGAGGCACCATCCTGTCACATCACCTCAGAGCGACCCCACAGCATCGCAGGTCCTGGGGTGACCTTCATTTTGGAGGCGAGGAGACCGATGTCAGGAGGGTGCTGCCCACTCACCCGGGCCCGGCACGGAGGGTGGGCTTTGGCAGCGACAGCCCCTGGCGCCCGCCGGCTGAGCCTCGCTCCGTGGCAGAGGGCACTGTGGCTCTGGCTGGGGTGCACGTCTACACGGGTTCCTGCATCCCAGGAGCCGATGTTTGCAGAGATGCAAAAGGAAGCCGTGCCCAGCAGAAGGGTGGCTGCAGCGGGCAGCTCTGAAAGCTCGGGGCACGTGAGGACCCTCTGCGCACGGCGTCCCCACGCCCTCCCTACTTTACCATCTGTACAGAGGAGGTCCCCGGGCTGGCTCACCAGGGTCAGGGTTAAGAGCCGAGGGTCAGAGGTTGCCCAGGCACCCACGCCAGGCCAGAGAGCTGACCTTTGTGTGACCAAGTCGAAGGACCCTGGGACCCCTGGGAGGGGCTTCGGACCCCGGGCCGCCATCTGAAATGCTGCTTGGGGGTTGATCCTAATCACCCCTAATTTAGGGGCCAAATGGCCAATTAAGGGACCATTTGAGAGTCAGAGAAGCAGAAGCCGAGCCGAGGAGACGGATGAAGGGCGCTGGGGCCCGCCGCCGGGCTGGTCACGCAGTTCAGCCCTGGAGGGACGGCGGTGCCTCCTCTCCTGGCATCGGGGAGCCTGGGGGCTGCTGTCCCCCACCCACAGCTGCCACGGGCTGACTGTGGGCCCCCAGGGCCACCAGAGTCCCAGCGGCAGCAGTCCCCGGGGCTCCCCGTGCACCAAGCACCCTGCACTGAGCTTCATGCTCATCTCCCCCGCACGCTCACCATCACCTGGGTATCCGGATGTGTCCTCAGCAGACGGTCAACCCGTCCTCGGTGCTGGGGACTCGGAACAAAGTCCTGACCTCGTGGAGCTTCAGTTCTAGTGTGTGTGTTTGTGAGTGTGCAAGTGTGAGTCTGTGACAGTCTAAATGTGTGCAAGTGTGTGAGTGTGAAGAAACAAGCAACGATACACGAGTAGGTGGAAGACGTCAGGTGGGGCCACCTCCCCGAGCTTCGTGGCTTCAAACACCGTGTTTTTGCCGGGAACCCTGTGTCTGGGCGCTGGGGACCGGCGGCATCCGCTCGTGTGCGCTGGCCTCCTGGGGGGCTGCTGTGCCAGGAGGCGGAGGTGCACATGGCCGCCCTCCAGCGCCCGGGCCTGGGCTCCCCGAGGCTCCTCTCCGCTGGCCTCCCCTCTGGGGCCTCCGCGTCCCCAGGCTTCTCCCCACAGCGCGGCCTCTTCTCCTGGGCCCAGAGGCCAGGGTGTTCATGGCGAGGGTGCCGGCCTCACCCCTGGACGGCACTGAGTGGGCATCTTGGAATAGTCCACCCGGGAGTTCGTCCCCCTGGGGTCCTGGGCCCCTGGCGAGGAGACCCTGTGCAAAGAGCTGGGGACGGGAGGGATGTGCTGAGGGACCGCGGAAGAGGGTTCCGGGGAAGCCCAAGGTCCGGGGGTGGGAAGGAGGCGGGAGTGAAGAAAGGGGGATGGAGGGAGAGGTGGGGTTGAGGGGGCACAGGGGCCACCCCTGTAGGGTCTCGGGGGCTCAGAAGAGTGTTGGCTTTTGCTGTGAGGTGGGCGGTCCTGGAGGGTTAAGTCCAGGAGGGAATCCCCAGGGAGGAGGCGCAGGTGTGTGGACACGGAGGCTCGACGGTGGCAGGACAAGGAGGGGGGCGGTGGTCAGAGGTCCATCGACCTGAGAGCTGAGAGGGGACCACTGCGTGCGGCCATGCACGGGCTCGGGGTCCTGGGGAGGCGCTGGCCTGGCTGCGTGGGTCCACAGACAGCGGACGAGGGGATCAAGGGTCGGGGCTGGTCTGTGTGTAACATGGGGACCTCGGCACGTCTACTGCTGAGGGGACAGCCCAGGAGAGGGGAAAGGAGGGGGCGGGAACGGAGAGCCATGTCCTAGAGCCATGTCCTGGAGCCGGCAGGAGGGGAGGACGGGGCCGGCGAGGGAAGGTGCTGCCACTGAGAGAGGTGGGGACCGTTTCAGAGGCCAAGGGTCTGGGCCCCGGGGCAGGAGGCGGGAGAGGAGTGGCCATGCACTCAGGTTCTCTTCCGAATGCTTGATCGTCTCTCTATGAAATAGCAACTGTGGTCATCAGATGAGACTGAAGAGAGAAGGGACGATGGGAAAGAATCTTCTAGAAGGTTCGACAGACCAGGATGCGGCAGCTCAGAGAGCGCTTACCCAAGGTCATGGAACAAGAAGGTCAGCATGTGGACTGGGCATCACTCTGTCGGCCTGAGGACTGTCCCTGGAGAGCTTCAGAGTAGAACTGTGGAGGGATGATGGCAGCCCCTCCCCGAGTCCTTGCTCCTGACCCCGAGACACCCAGCCTTCTCCATCTATGAGGCAGGCATGAGGACAACCAGGGCTGGCCTTGGAATCCCCTGGCATCAATCAAGCACGGAGGAGAGGGGCAGACCCCAACTCCGGAATGGAAGATTCTGGGCACCCACCAGGTGAGGTTACCTCTGCCACCGACATCCTATAGACATGTGCTGTGCGGGCCCCTCCTGCCTGCATCGGGGTCCTGGGGGCAGAGGTCACAGGGCATTCACCCCGCCTGGCCTACCCTGACGCCAGGGTTTGCACAACTGGGTGCTTCCTGGGTGAATGAATGAATGGCGAATGAATGAATATGAGGGGAGCAGGAGGGCTTAGTGGAAAGGAGGGAGCAGACCGGTCCCGCCTGGGCCACTCTGTAGCTGTGTAACTGTGTCTCGAGTGACCAGCTATCCGGGGGGACTGACGGGGCCCCCAGGACATGGGACTTCCACCGCTAAGACTGGCACGAGTTGGTCACCCTGTTTGAGACACACCCAGCAAGCCTCATGCTCTCCTGTTGTAATCCAGGCATCAGAGCACCTGTGGCCGGTGGGGGGGGTGCCCGTGAATCTTCCCGAAAACCCCCACATCTACAGAGAGAGGGGGGACCCTCAGTCCATCTCTATCCATAAACAGGGGACCCCTCTCAGTCAATGCCTAACCCACAGCTCGGCCGGGGAACACTCCCCATAAACACACACACACACACACACACAGCCCCAGACGCAGGCTGTCCTCTTCCATCACTGAGTATGACCGGCCTCTCCCAACCCACCTGCTGACAGGGATTGAGGTAAACACAGCCCAGGAGGGGCCTCCAGTCCTGGCCACTGGATGGGGGGAAGGAGGCCCAGCTTGGCCCAGGACCCACCCCCATCTCTGCCTTTGATCAGCCTACACCCCCAAGGACTTGGGGACCAGCAGGATCCCCCCCTCCCTGCCTGCTCCCTGAGCTGTCAGCGGCTTTGCGGCCTTGGGGCTTTATCTGTTACTCTGCGATTGAAAGTGATTGGTTTTGGCTGAAAGTAATTTGTTTTCCAGGATAATTTAATTATCTCCTGGGGGTCTTCCTACATTGCCCCCCACCCCCCCCCTCAAGGCCGCTCACTATTACCATCAATTACCATAAAGACCCTCTTCAAAGGACAGGACCCTCCCCCCAGGTCGGCCCATTAGGGCAAGGCTGAGCCCCCCTGCGGGCTGCAATAAACTTTCTGATGTTAAGTGATGGCTGAGTGTCAGACACATGTGATGGGGGGCTGGGGCCCTGCCTCTGCGGCTTGTCAGGGTGAGATGCCTGCTAATTGGGACCCCTGGGTCTCTGTGGGGTTTTCTGGGCTCTGCTCAGCTTGTGCCCCTGGACCCTGGAGGGAGCACCCAGGGTGGTGCCCCCAATGTGGACCAGCTCTTAGAAACACCCTCCTGGATCTTCTCAACAACCCACAAGGCAGGGGTAATTCGTGCCCATTGCACAGAGAAGGAAACTGAGGCGCAGAGAGGTAAGAGGACTTGCCCAGGTCACCCAGAGAGGAAGTGGAAGACAACAGGATGGAGAGCAGGGACCAAGCACCTGCAACTCCATCACGAAACAATGAACATATGACTCGCCAGGCGTGTGCCCAGCAGTTTCAGCCTGGGGTGTTGGTGGAGCACCCACCGAGGGCAGTCAGGCCCGTGGCTCATGGGCAGATCTGACGGTCCCAGTGCCCCGCCCGCGCAATCACCCCGGCTCCAAAGGGAAGCAGGGAGCGGCACATGAGAAGGGTCTCTGGAGTGCGGCCTCCGTGGACCAGACCCTGCAGGAGCGGCCAGGACCCCTAGGAGGATGCGGCAGTGGGCACAGCCATGCCAGGCATCTGAGCGCTGGGAGGGGCTGTGAATTTCCTGGAGGACAGCTGGTGTCCAGGCCCTGCCAGCCAGTCCGCACCCCGTGCCCGGCTCGGGGCCCTCAGGGTGTGTTGGGGGTGACATCCCTATGCTTTCTCCCAGCTCTTTCCAGGGAGCTGGCGGCTCCTCTGAGACATCCTGCAGAAGCTTGCAGCCCCGGCCTCGGGGACCCGTTTAACTCTGTACAAACATCACAAATCCGTTAGGAAAAGGAAAAGAAAGGGAAGCTGGGCCTCCTTCTCCCCCTCTCCCCCCGCCCCCGAGTCCGCCTTCCACTACAGCGGCGACCGCTTGGGTGGTGCCAGGAGGAGAAGAATGAGAATCTTTCAGAGAGGCTGGCGGGCTGCGAACGCAGGGCAGGAATGCAGAAGCCCCGTGACCTTTCGCGGGGGAAATTCTCTCTTCTCAGCCCGCCCGCCCGGGGCTCTGCTGGCCTTTCCTGGGGCTTTTCCAGGGGTTTCCTCAGAACCACTTCCTTTTCCTCCAACTGGAATGTCTGGGAAGGCGAGGCGTCTGTCTGGGGACCCCCTGGCTGCACTGGGGACCCCCTGGACCCTCTCTGGTGTCCCTCCTTGAAGATGAAATGTGTACGGGGCGTCCGGCGTCAGCTTCTTGCCCCGGGGAAGATCAAGAACTGGTTTTGCTGCCTGCTGCCTCCCGCCACCCAAAGGAGCCTCCACTGGGAGGCGGCCCAGATGTAGCTGGTGGTGGGATGGGCAGAGGCCAAAAACACTTCACGGTGCTACCCAGGACAGGATGAGGTCACAGTTTCTTTGATTTCTTGACCAAACTTTTGGGGTATTTACGGGATGGCTGTTGTTTCAAAGATCTCTTACTGCGTGACAAATCGCCCCAAGGCTTAAAACATCCACCATTTACTCGTTCACCATTCTGCAGTCTAGACAGGGCTCAGCTGGGACGGTTCATTTCCACTCCATCTGGCAGGCTGGGCCTCTCCCATGGGTGCGTCCAACCGGGAGCTCAGCTGGGGCTGGAACATCCAAGATGGCTTGTCCCTCGTGGCAGGTGCCTCTGCTGGGCTGGCTGCACGGGCTGGGGCTGCCCGGGTGTCTCTCTCTCTCGTGCTGCAGGGTCTTCCCAGCAGGCAGCTGGGCCTCTTGGCATGGTGGCTCCAGGCTCCAAGAGGAGGATGGAGGAAGCTGGCGGACCCCTTAAGCTTGGAATGGAGCTGGCTCAGGGTCGCTTCCACCACATTCTATTGGTCTAAGCGAGTCCCAGGCCAGCCCTGATTCAAGGGAGGGGGAGATAGACTCCCTCTCATGCTGGGAGGGGCAGCAAATAACTTGTGGCTTAGGACTTGTTTCCAAGAACCTTCCATTTGCATGGCTTGATGGCTTATACTTTATATGCCGACAGTATGTCCCCCAACTCCTGGACGTTGGGATGCCCCAGAGGGTGTGCTCCTCCACTGCATTGCCCACACACCGAGGGAGAGGGTTAGCATGAGGCTGACAGAGAGGGCCCCACTACTGTCGATTCTTGGCCCCAGTTCAAAGATCAAAAGTAAGTGGGGCTTAGGAGAATCAACTCGTCTCCCCTTGGCTGCAAGGGCAGAAGGAGCGGGGCGTGCAGGTGGGGGCGGGGCCCCATTCCAGCATCACCCATTTTCTGAAAGGTGGGTTGGGTCCTTGCCTCAGGCTCTGCATTGATTCAGCTACTGTTTCAGTTCTGTTTTTGAAAAGTCTCCCAAATAACTGAGACTCAATCAGAAGTTTGTTTCCGTCTCATGGAATGGTCTGAGGCAGGATGGTGGCTCAGCTCCAGGGGATCACCCGAGGCCCAGGCTCCGTCTACACTGTTGCTCCCCTGTCCCCAGACCATTTTTTTCCTCACCTGTGCATTACAAGATGGTTCAGCCACCCAACTGCATATCAAGCAGCAGGATGTAGAAATAGGAGAAAGAGCGCAGCAAGGACATTCCCTTCTCTTTAAAGATAGAATGTGAAAGTTACCTGTGCTCAGTGCTCATTGGTCAAAACTTAGTCATGTGACCATGAAGGTGCATGGGAGGCTGGGATGTGTAGTTTTTACTATGGGTAGCCATGTGCCCTGCTCAAAGGTGGGAATTCTATTCCTTCACAACAGAGACGTTCTTCCTATTTTGAGTTATGGATCCTTTTAACACCTGATGAAGACAGTGACCCTTTTTCTGAATAATATTTTTGGTTTTTTTTTTTAAAGATTGGCACCTGCACTAACATCTGTTGCCAATCTTTTTTTCTTTTTCCTTCATCTCCCCAAAGCCCCCCAGTACATAGTTGTATATCCTAGCTGTGGGTCCTTCCAGTTGTGGCATGTGGGACACCACCTCAGCATGGCTTGATGAGCGGCACCATGTCCGCGCCCAGGATCCAAACCAGTGACACCCTGGGCCCTGAAGCGGAACGTGTGAACTTAACCACTTGGCCATGGGGCTGGCCCGTGAATAATATTTTTAAATGTTTTAAGTAAAATACATTGGCTGACAATGGTAACCAATTATACTGAAACGTAGCTATCAAAATATATTCGAAAAATACGATGTGAACGTGTCTGTGATTTCTCACGAAGGAGGCAATAGTGTCGTCAATCTGTTGTGGTTTGCTCACACCCACAAATGAAGGAAAGGGTACATTTCATCAAGGTTAGTGAGGATCGATACGTCATCCTTCTCTCTTCCCAGTTTACGAGCCTCATGATTTCCACCCACAGGTTCTTAATGGCAGGCTGGACGCTGGAGGAGGCCTCAGTCTCTGAATGGTTCCTTCCCCGAGGGAGGTTAGGAGCGAGGACCCCTCAGCTCTTTCCGGCTCCAGCATCTCAGCTGCCTCCTCGGCCCCGCAGAGTCGGGGCAGCCCCGGGCTGGCTCTTCATGTCAAGTAGCGTCCTGGGTCTGCTGCGACAAGTGACCACAAACTGGGGGCCTTAAAACAACAGAAGTGTATCCCCTCACAGTTCCGGAGGCCAGGAGTCCAAAATCAAGGTGTGCACAGGACCATGCGCCCTCTGAGGCGCCTGTGGAGCATCCTCCCTGCCTCCTCCAGCCTCCGGTGGTTGCCGGCCGCCCTCGGGGCTCCTTGTCTTACAGCGCCATGCCCCCGATCTCCGCCTCCGCCTTCACGCGGTGCTCTCCCTGTGTGTCTGTGCGTCTCTGTTTTCTCCTATAAGGACACCAGTCACTGGAGTAGAGCCCACGCTAATCCAGATGACCTCCTCGTAACCTACTAATGACATCGGCAAGGGCCCTGCTTCCAAATAAAGTCAAATTCACAGGTGCCGGCGTTACGACTTGAGCCTATCTTTTTGGGCGACATAATTCAACCCACGACACCTGCCTTGGACAATGACAGAGGATCAGAGGAGTCAGGGTCTCCAGAGAGGGGCCTCCTCTCCCGGGGGAGGGGGGTGGAGCTGAGGCCCAGAGAGGGGAAAGGAGTGGTCCAAGCTTACGAAACCAGTCAGTGGCAGACTCTCGACAGTCTCGTCAAACTGCCAGGCTGGTGAGGACAGAAATCCTAGAGCTCGCTGCACTGTCTCAGCATCCGGCGCATGCCTGGGGTATAATTGGTGCTCAGTAATATTAACTGAATAAATGAATAGAAATCAGGTCCGTGACTCTCAGTGTCCTTTTCACTGTCCTGGGGCTGTTGGCCTCGTGCTGTAACAGGTGTATTAATTACTGTGATTTCACATAAAAATCTATTTCCTGCTAGCCTGACTGTCTAATGCACACGTCCCACTGGGGGAAATGCCACACGATGACCCAGGGACCCAGGATCCTTCAGCTCTGGGTTCCACCATCTCCTGGGAGAGGGGTCAGAAAACTTTCTCTGTGACGGATAGATGGTAAATATTTTTGGGTAAATGAGCCATTGTCCCTGTCCAGCTACTCGAGCCTGTGTTGTGACCCTATAAAATGGGGGGCAAAAGGCTGGCCCTGTGTGCCCACACGAGGGAGACACGGAGAGACATGGAGACGATTTAGACAAATAAAATGACAGTCCACCCGCAGGGCGTGTGGCCGCATTCGCCTCCCAGCTCCCAGGAGGCTGGACCCAAAGGCCAGTCTGGAGAAGGATACCACCTGTCTGTGTGGGCTTCCGCCTTCCAACATCCCCAACAGCATCTTGATCTTAGACACCATGGCAGCCAGACTCCACGATGGCCTCCCATGATGCCCCCTCCCGGGATGTGTAGCCTTGTGTAGTCCCCTCCCACGCTGTGGCAGGGTTGCTCTGGGTGACCATTAGAATGTGGTGGAAGTGACAGTGTCTGACTTCCGAGGCATCACCACTTCGGCCTTGTTCTCCGGGTCCCTGGCTCTGGGGGAAGCTGGCCGCCATGTTGTAAGGACACCCAAGCAGCTGTATGGAAAGATCCATGCATCAAGGAAAGGGGCACCCCCCCCCCCCGCAGCCATGTGAGTGAAGCCCCCTGGAGGTGTGAACTCCAGCCCCAGTCAAGCCTTCAGATGAGACTGTAGCCCCAACGTCATGAGAGACCTTGAGCCGGAAGCATCCAGCTGAGCTTCTCCCACATTCCCAAGGACAGCTATTGTGTGAGATAAGAAACGTTCATTGCTATTTTCTTTCTTTCTTTCTTTTTTTTTTGAGGAAGATTAGCCCTGAGCTAAGTGCTGCCAGTCCTCCTCTTTTTGCTGAGGAAGACTGGCCCTGAGCTAACATCCGTGCCCATCTTCCTCTACTTTATAGGTGGGACACCTACCACAGCATGGCTTGCCAAGCGGTGCCATGTCCGCACCCGGGATCCGAACCAGCGAACCCCGGCCCACCGAAGCGGAATGTGCAAACTTAACCTCTGCACCACCGGGCCGGCCCCTTCTTGCTATTTTCAGCCTTGAAGTGTTGGGGTAGTGTGTTGTGTGACCACAGATAACTCACAGAGACTCCTCTCCATTTACTGAACGTGTAAATCAGAATGCTTTACAACCTGATGTGGTTTCCTCATCACAGAAATCCTGAAGGCGGATATGACGGTCTCCATTTCACAGATGAAGAGACTGAGGTTCAGAGAGGAGCAATGACTTGTCAAATCCCACAGCCGGGCAGGGGCACAGAGCCACGCTTCAAACCCAGATCTGTCAGCTCCCAAACCTCCTTGCCTTATGCTCTGCTCGCTTCGTCTTCACCTGCTTTGGGAGCTGAGGGTGCTGCCCACCTACAGAGGTCACTGCCGGAGGTCAGCCTGGGTTTCTGTTGAGATGGTTCAGTGGCACAGAGAATTCTTTAGAGCAACAACAAATACAAGAACAACAATTCACATTTTGTATTTGTTTCCCAGGCCGCCCTAACAAACCACAGCAAACCTAGAGGCTTAGAACAGAAATGACGGATTCTCTCCCAGTTCTGGAAGGCGGAGTCTGAAATCAGGGTGTCGCAGGGCCTCCCTCCCTCCGGAGGATCCGGGGGAGGGTCCTTCCTGAATCCCTCAGCTTCTGGGGGGCTCCAGGCGTCCCTGGGCTGCGGCCGCATCCCTCCGGCCTCTGCCTCCATCTTCACATTCTTTCTCTCCTTCTCTCTCTGCCTCCTCCATTTCTGTCTCTTTTAAGGACACCTGTCCTCAGATTAGGGCCCCTCAAAATCCAGGATGATCTCATCTTGATTCTTACCTTAATCACATCTGCAAAGACCCTCATTCCAAATAAGGTCACATTTTGAGGTTCCAGGTGGACATGAATTTTGGGGGGGAACACTTCAACCCACTACTCATTTCTTCGGTGTTTTGTGGTTCATAAAATGCCAGCACTTCCCAGCACATCTGCAAGGTGGGCTCGAGGACTGGTTGAAACCGGCAGGTTAAGATGGATCGGGGGATCTGCCCCAGGTCTCGCAGGCAGCAGCGGGTGGAGTGCGACCCCACGGCCACCTCTGCGCTCCGGTCCACGCCGCGGCTGGTGGACGGGGCGCCGGCCTTCCCTGCAGCCGCAGGAGCTCAGGCAGCAGGTGGCTGCCCCGAGGGCCTCGCCAGGTGGGCCCCGGGGCCACGGAGGCTGCTAATGATCGGGCGCTCTGCTCGCTGCGCGCTCTGATGCTCCATGAAAGGCAGGTCGGGACTTAATGATTACAGGGAAAGTTCACCTGGCTTTGCCTTTGAAACGCACAAAGGCTGCTCAGGTGACGGGCTCGGGCTGGCGCGTTTGAAGTGGCCGTCCTTCTGGGAACATCTGGCAGCCTGTGCCGCCCGCACTACAAACACGCCGGGCACAGCTGGCCCTCAAAGGCTGCCCGGGCCAAACGTTGGGGCCGGGTTCTGCTTTTTTCTTTGGTTTCGACTCGTCCCAAACTCCGGGATGCTCACTTTGCCTTGCTTTGGTGGGTGGCTGGGTGAAGGGGGGGTCTTTCTTTTAATTTTTCTCCCAGCCCGACTTCAGAGAACGTGAACACTAAACAACCAGTGTTGCCTCATTAATTCAGGATTAGTGCTGAGCCAAGCGATTACTGCGGATTCTCGCGATGGTGAAAAAACATACACAGTGGAGACCAGAGAGATGCCCAGATGGGAGCCCCGTTGCAGGAGTCCAGGCAGTATTTTAAGAATCAGCAACTTCCCGTTTTTCTAATCAGTCATGCATTCAACAAGTTCTTATCAAGCACTTACTGTGTTCCAGGTGTTGGGGGGGACAGCACGTGCAAAGGCCCAGGGGTGGAAAGAGCCTGGAGCATTGGAGAGCCAGCCTGAAAGAACAACGTGGCTGGAGGGTGGTGAGCAAGGGGGAGCAGGTGTGACAGGGAGTCAGAGAACATGGTAGGAGTCCGATCCTACAGGACATGTGGGTCTTGTTCTGTGCATTGGGCAACCCTGGAGTTTGGGGCTGGGGAGTGACTAAGGTTTTCAGGGTGTTACTGGTGAGTGTCTAGTTTCTCGGATGGCTTTCCCGGAAAGCACCATCAGGCGGGGAGCTCCTCGCAGGGCCTGCCTCGGACTCTCGTCTGAAGCCCCAGCACCCAGCCCTGGCACACAGTGGGGCCTCAGCACTTGTCAGCTTATCAGGTTGAGGTCAAGGCCACTGCAAGGGAGCAGGGCACCCGTGGCCCCGGGAACATTCTCCAAGGTGTTTTGGAGAAGACTCAGCCCCTCCTTGGGGGGGAATGTTCTGTACCCCTCTCTGCGGCGAGGCAGCCAGTGTCCCCTCTCAGCCGAGGCCCGCAGACCAGCGCTCTGCTGCCACCAAGGAGATGGGGACCCTGCAGGCGTTTGGAGGGAACGGGGCCGGAGCACAGGGCTGAAGTCTGTCGTGCTCCCCTTTCCTTCCCGCATCCTTCCTGCCCCAACCAGCCTCCTGGGCCCCCCAGACGCTGACGTGGGGCCTGAGCAGGCGCTCAGCAAGCATGAGGTCCAACAGAGGCATGACAGAATGAGTGAGTGAGCGAGCGAGTGAACACTCTGCCTAAAAGTTGTTGGTCTCACCGGGTCCTGGATCCCTTCCCCCATCTGTCTTCCTGGGCAGGAGGGAACAGTGGCTGGGAGACGTGCGGGATGCTTGGACCTGGGGCAGAGGCTCCCCTGACGCCCAGCCTCACCTACTCCTGCGGGGACGGGGAAGCGGGGCGGCCGGAGCTGGCTGCCCCCCGCCCCCCACGCCGCTGTGCCTCCGTATCCCAGGCCGTGCCGGCAATTTGAGAGCATCTTCCTGCTGCCCTCTTTCTCCAGCCCTGAAATGTTTTCTGGGTAAGAAAGTTTGCTGCGGACGCTCTGGAAATCACTGAGAGCGAATGTGGGCAACACGCGCAAAAAACCCTGTGTCGTCGCATCACCGTGGACGGTCAGCAGGAGCATCTGCTGGCCCTCCTTCTGGAACGTCTTCTACGCACAATCACGTGTGTTTATATTTTTCAAACACTGTTCTATTCAAACTGTTGCTCACCGGCTTTTTTTCACTTAATATCTTGGGTCCATCTTTCTGCATCATTTAAAAATTTTAAATTTTTTGAGGAAGATTAGCCCTGAGCTAACATCTGCTGCCAATCCTCCTCTTTTTGCTGAGGAAGACTGGCCCTGAGCTAACATCCGTGCCCATCTTCCTCTACTTTATATGTGGACGCCTACCACAGCATGGCGTGCCAAGCAGTGCCATGTCCGCACCCGGGATCTGAACCAGCAAACCCCAGGCCGCCAAAGAGGAAAGTGCGAACTTAACCGCTGCGCCACCGGGCCGACCCCTCTTAATGGCACACAACATAAAGTCAGTGTCCTTTAACTGTCCCTTCCGATGGGTACAGAGGTTGTTTCCTTTTCTGAGTGTAGTAATTTCTCTTATTGTGGGAAAGCACATGAAACGTGAGCTTTACCATTTTAACCATTTTCAATGCACGATTCAGTGGTGTTTGGGACATTCACAAGGTGGTACACCCATCACCTCCATCTAGTTCCAGAACATTCTCAGCACCCCCAAAGGAATCAAGAACTCCGTTCCCATCAGCGGTCACTCCGCATCTCCATCTCACCCGCCCCCAGCCCCTCGCAGCCACCAGGCTGCTTTCTGTCTCTGTGGAGTTGCCTATTCTGGACGTTTCGCAGAGATGGAATCATACAGTATGGGGCCTTTTGCATCCAGCACCCTTCACTGAGCAGAATGCTCCCGATGTTCATCCATCGCAGCCTGTGTCCATGCCTCACTCCTTTTCATGACTGAATAATGTTCCCCTGTGTGGATGGACAACGGTTTATCCATTCGTTGTTTCGGCTTTTGGGTTGTTTCCGTCTTCTGATTGCTGTGGGTGGGCTGGGTGAACGTTCGTGCGCAGCTGTTTGTGTGGATATGTTTTCAGTTCTTTGGGGCATGTGCCAGGAGTGGAATTGCTGCGTCATGGGGACGTTTTCTGTTGAACTTACTGTTCCCACAGGCTGTGACCGCCCCTGGCTGCAGTCCCCCCGCACGAGTGTGGCAATTCCGGTGCACGGCCACGATCATCCCTTCAGCTAAAGGCCTGGAGGTTGGGTCGAGGGTTGGACGCGTGCTTTCTCAGTTTGCACCATGCTGCCACGTCGCTCTCCAGAAACGCTATTCCAGTCCACACTCAGTCCCCCGGGGACCCCTTCTGGGTGACAGGCACCTTGAGGGGACACGGACAGCTCTGGGTGACTTGAGTACATTCTTCCCCCTCCTGGGGACCTCGTTTCACCCTCTGGGGTCTGGGCCGGCCTCAGAACACCCGGAGGCTGCCTCGGGCATCGGCACAGCTTTGGGGAGAACTCAGCGTGTCAGGGCTGGGGGGAGAAGGCTGGCCGAGTCAGTGGCCCCGGGGTGGCAGTGGAGGGAGCGCCCTCTGTGCACAGACTCTCCCCGGGCGAACCTCAGTCACACCCAGGATCGCTGTTCTTTGTAAACGGCTGGTGTGGAGGGCTGGGAGGTCTCCAGCCCCTCTGGGTGGCGGTTGAGAGAGGGGATCAGAGCCCATTGCTGCTCGGGGGCAGGCAGTGGGGGGCATGTGAGTCATTTCGGCAGACATTTCCCAAGGGCAGAGGCCAAGAGCCTCGGCTAAGAGTCAGGGGCAGAGAGAAGAGGGGTCTGGACTATTCCAGACAGACAGAGTGGGGTTGCTTCCTAGTAGAAAACGCTTCGAGGACAGTGGAGTCTCCGCCCCGTGATGGGGACGCGGGCAGACCAGGCGGGAGGGCCGCCAGCCCCAGTGTCCGAGCTTAGCGGGCTCCAGAGATGTGACCTCTGAGGGCCCCGGGGGTGAGAGATTACATGCGCCCGCACGCCCAGGCAGGGGGTCCTGAGCGCCCACGAACCAGGCCGCGGAGGCCACAGGTCACCACCTCCGCTGGAGATGAGCCTTGAAGGATGAGCAGGGCGAGAAGAGGGACATCCAGGCAGCAGAAGGGCAGAGCAGGGGCGCGGAGGGGGCCCTGGGCGGGCACAGAGGCCGGGGCTGGAACAGGTGTCTGCCAGCATCTGCAGCCGAGTTGGGTCCCCTGGCTCTGCCCTGAGAACAGCCTGCCGTGGAAAGCGACAGCGCCCGCGGGGTGGCCAAGTGAGGCGTGGGGAGGAGACAGGAGGGGGGTGGCCTCAGCTGAGAGAGCCTGCCCTGGCTCCCCTCTGGGGGCGCGGGGGCCCAGCCTGGCCTCCAAGCGGGCCTGGTGGGTGCTAAGGGCCTGGTGACCTTGGCCACCTCCTGCCTTCTCCTCGCGTGGCTGTCCCCTCCCACTGGGGGGCCCGAGAGGGTTACTGGGGGACAAGACTTTGTACTTCAATAGACGCTTTCATGTGCAGCCCTCGGCGGCCTTGGCGGCACGGCTTAATTAAGGCTCCCGGCACCCCAGCCTGCTAAATGCTGTTTTGCAGCTGGATGGCATACAGAACAGAGGGATTAAGTGATTTGTCCAAGATTGCACAGCAGAGCTGGGGAGACTCCACTCCCAGGGGGCAGGGGCGCTCCCAGCCCCTGCCTGCCGCCTTCTCTTTGTTCTTGTTGGGTCTCCTCCTGCTGGCCCCCAAGCACTCGGCCGCTGGCCTGCAGTCCCTGCAGATCCACACTACCCACTGGGTGCCAGCAGCCAGCCCACAGGCACGCCGGACAGGGGACATTTCCAGGATGGGGCGGCCCGAGGCGAGGGTGGCTCTTCGGGTCTGGAATCTGCTCCCACAGCGCCTGTGGGGCCCCGAAGGGCTGCCGCTAGCTCACAGCCTCTGGGCGCTGGGCCTGGCAGGGGTGAGGGGGCCGGGCAGAGATGCCTGGCGGTGGGGAGGGGTGAGGCTGGCCCCCGTCCTGCTGGGAAATTCCTGACGTTCTTTCTCTGGGGCTGTGAGCCTATGAGCGAGTGTGGTGGGTGCATTTCATAAACCGGAAAATAAATCATTCATTGACAAGGAGAAAAACAAGCCGTTTCCAATCTGCGGGGTCGGTGGTCACCAAAGTCAAGGACAGGGAGGCGGCCCGGCCGTCCCCCGAGCGAGCGCGGCCAGCGTGGGCTTTGCAAAGAACCAGCTCCCCTCTCTGCCCACCAGCCCCTCTCCACCTCCCTGCCTGTCCCTGAGCCCAGGCGGGGGGGGGGTCCCTGATTCGGGGGCTCCCTGCTGCTTGCTACCTCTAGTCCCACCGTGATGGCCTGTGCTCAGCCCAGCGGCCAGAGAGAGGCTCTGACAGCGCACGTCACGTCAGAGCCCGCTCCGCTCAGCCCGCCAACGGGGCCCGACTCACCCTAGGAAGAGCCCCAGGCTTGTCACATCCTCCAAGGCCCTGGGCCTCCGTCTCCACCCCATGCTCCTCCCTACCTGCTCCTCCCTCACCTCCTCCTCCTTCATCCCCTCCTCTCTCACCCACTTCTCCCTCCTCCCTCTTCCCTCCTCCCTCACCCTTCCTCCCTCACCCCTCCTCCTTCACCTGCCTCTGCCGCTAGCCTCCTTCCGCTCCCAGCCCCGCCCTCTAGCCTCCACCCTGCTCTGCCCTCTGCCAGGAGCCCCCTCGCCCCCAGTCCTCCTGCTGACCTCCACCTGCACTTCAGTGCTCAGAGACACTTTCTCTCTCAGCAAGGCCCCTCCCGACCACGGCACCCCAATCCCGCGTGCACCCCAGCCCCCCACGGCCCTCTCTTGCTTCCTTCCCCACCCTGCCTCTCACCATCTGCTGGGAGGCCGTGTCCTTTGTTCCCCATTGTGCTTCCTGCCCATCTCCCAAACTTGAAGGGAAGCTCCGGGCCCCAGGACCTTTGCTCCTTCCTGAGAAGGGCGCCTGGCACATCAAGGGCCATCTCGAGCGCACGCTGGCTCCTCCGGGCCGAGAGCTGGGTGGACCCTGAAGCCTGGAGGGCCTCACTGGGCTCCCTTGGCCCAGTCAGCTGTGGGGCGGTTCACTCAGCATCACGAACCAGCAAGGTCCCCAGGTGTGACCCCAAGAGTCAGGGCTGGAGCCAGACCCTGAACACCGCTGGACAGGCCGGGCCGTGCAGACCCCCAGGGCAAGGCTGGGTGACCAGCGGGTCTGCTCCTCCCTGCCAGGGTTTGGAGGGTAGTAGTCCAGCCAGAGAGGAGAGTCCAGCAGACAAGGGAGCAGAGGGTCAGGGGTCAGCAGAACTTTGAGCCAAAGTCACCTGGCTATGCCTGGTGGTCCTGGGGAGCAGGGGCAGCAGAGGTAAGCCCCTAGGACCCCTCTGCTGTGCAAGTAAAAAGAGGAGGCCAGTTAAATTTGAATTTCCGATAAATATCGAATAATTTGCTAGTATAAGTATATCCCAAATTCAGTGTAAGTACATCCCATGCAATCTTTGAAAAGTTGAACTGGGCATCCTGGATTTTATTTGACAAACCTAATGAGGATGATGCGTAAGCCCCCTGGGATGCCCACGTGTGTCCCCAGAAAGGACACGGCACAACCAGAGCCCCCAGCAGAGGATTGAGCCATGTCTCATAAAGGCAGCCCATCTGGTCTGAAGAGCGAGCGCCCCATCAGTGGGAGCAGTCAAGGAATGAAGGGAAGGATTCCTGTGCTGTGCAAGAGAAGGAGGTCCCAGAATCCTAAGATTTTCAGGGCCTGAAATGACAATAGAAACAGCCAAGTCCCATTTTACAGATGAGGGAATTGAGGCCCAGGGAGGTGGGCTGACCGGTTGGGGCTGAAACCCAGGCGTTCTGACTCCCTGCTCGCTTTGCACATACCCACTGCCTGGAGTGAGTGTGGCCCGAGGTAGGTGACGGGGACCAGAGGCAGGGGCTGCTGCATCCCTGGGGACCCAGTGGCCCTGCCCCCCACCCCCAGCTTGGTGAGATACCGTGGGAGAGGGGCTGCCAGCCAGGCCTCTGGCCCCTCTGGCCCGTGTGTCTGCCCGTCCTTGGCTCCTGGCCCGTGAGCATCCTTCTGGTTCCTCTGCCCCAAATCCCTGTGCCCCTTGCTTGTCAAAGCCCCAGCCGATGGGGACCCCAGAGGCCCGGCGTTTGCACATGAATAGGTGGGGATTTCCTGAGGCCATCTTGTCCACAAAAAATGCACATTTCTCACCAAAAGGCTCCAAGTCGGGCACCACAGACTCCAGCAAGCAGCCAGGCTGAGCCCGCCCGGGTGTGAAGGCTGCGAGGCCCCCCCCAGGGGTCTGCCCGGCTCCAACTAGGCTGGAAAGAGCCAACCCGGAGTCTGCAGGGAGCCAGGACCCTGAGGTCCCCAAACGTCCCCAGGGCCCTGAGGGTGGACAGAAGGGAGAGTGGAGCCACCTCTCCAGAAGACAGCTGCCCAGGAGCAGATCTTCAGGGCTGGGGATGAGCCACCACTTGTCCCACCACATGCTGGATGCAACAGTGAAGGAGGCAAGCGAGACAGCAGGGACCTGCTCTCCTGGGGCCCCGGGTCCAGGGGAGACACACAAGAGATGTGCACTTGACGGTTCTGGTCACTCCTCCAGGCTGGGAAGGTCAGACGAGGTGGCTTTCTGATGCAGAGGAGCCCACCTGTGAAGATCTGGGGCAAGGACACTCTAAGCCGAGGGAGCAAGTGCAAAGGCCCTGGGGCTGGATGATTCAGCATGTTGCAGGAAGAGGCCGGGGCCAGGGTGGGAGGTGAGGCAGGGGAGGTGGCAGGGACCTTGTGGGCTGGGTGGTGAGAGCTGGCGGGGTCTGCCTTCCCCTGGATTCTATCTCCGCTCTAATGGCACATGCTGCCATGCCTGGCCTTGCTCCTCTATCCGCGTGTGTCTGGGTGGTGGTGCTGGAGGGCATCCACCAGGCCAGCCCTCTTCCTCTCCCATCCAGAGCCCAGAAGCGTGGCCCAGAGCCCAGCCAGGCTGGCCATCTGTAATAGGTCCAATGGTGCCCCCCAAAAAGATCTGTCCACGTCCTCATGCCCAGTACGTGTGACTGTGAAATCATTTGGAAATAGGGTCTTTGCAGATGTAATTAAGTTAAGGATCTCGCGATGAGTTGGACCATCTTGGAATTAGAGCAGACCCTGAATCCAACGACAGGTGTCCTTAGAAGAGAAGAGAAGGGGAAACAGAAAAGGAGACAGAACAGAGAAGGCCAGGTGTCGACGGAGGCAGAGATGGGAGGGCTTTGGCCACCAGCACTGGACGCCTGGAGCCCCAGAAGGTGGACGGGGCAGGAAGGACCCTCCCCCGGAGCCTCTGGAGGGAGCGTGGCCCTGCGACACCTCGATTTCAGACTTGCGGCCTCCAGAACGGGGAGAGAATCAGCTTCCCTCAGTTGAAGCCCCCAGCGTGTCATCCCTGGTTACAGCAGCCCCAGGACCCTGACACACGCCTCTGACCGGATCAGTGCTGGACCTCCTTGCCTTTCCAGCCTGGACAATCTCTTGAGCGTCTCACTGGGGAGGAGGGGTTAAGGAGAGTCTAGGGTTAAAGAGACATGGGGGTCAAATGTGCGCCGCCCCCACCAGCCAGGTGAACTCTCCCCTGGGGAGTGAGGGACCCCAGCACCACCCCACAGGTCTTTGCTCTGCGAAGTGGGAGCCCCAGGCCCGGTCCGTGCTCTGCCCAGAGCCCTGCGGAGCCCTCCACTCCTCCGGGCAGCCCCCCAGGAAGGCGACTAGGGCTGTTTGACTCCATTAACATCCTCCGGGGCGACAAACGCGTCCCTCATTGCATCAGCTCTGAAGTACAAATCAGGCTGGCCCCGGGGCTGCTTTCAAAGAGTCAGGGGCTGGGCAGATTCTAGGGTTTTCTGCAGCACGGTTTGCTCCCCTCTTGAAATCCACAGCCTCCTGGGCTGGTGTCAAAGAGCTGGGAAGAGGCCGGGGGACCTCCCTGGGAGGTGGGACGTGTTTGGGGGGCACGGACTTCCAGGGAGAGACACCTCTACCCACTGGGGCGTGTCGGTGCCCCTGGCCTGGCCTCGGAGGCGGCCGTCCCCGCACGTGGTCTGGGCTTCTGCCCTCTGTACGGATTCAGGTGGGCTTCCTCCTCCACTGGGACCCCCGGCGGGGGTGGGGGGGTGTTTCGTGCTGATGATCCAAGACGACCTGCTGCGTCCGGCAGGGGGCAAGTGTTGGAGAGGAGGTAACACACACCCCACCCTCCCGCTGGCCAGCCGGGCTTCTCCACCATGGGAGTCTCGAGGCTGCCGGAGCAGGAAGAAGGAGCGGGCTCCAACGCCCGAGCGCTCGTCAGGTCTCTACGTGCGTCCCTTCGCTGGCTGTCCCGCTGGTCACAGCAGGCCGGCCGGCCAGGCCCAGATTCAGGGAGCGGAGAAACAGACTCCAGCCCTGATGGGGAGAGCAGTCCGCTCATCTTCCGAAGGGAGATGCTACCCAAATGGGAAGAACGCCCGGCTAGTTTGGCAAGCCACTAGAGCCTTTCTTTTTTTTTTTTTTTTGACTTCCAAGGGGTAGAAATTTAAAAATTCATCTTAGTATTTATGGTCTTGCTACATTATGATTTTCTTGGGGGGGGTTTTGTTAAGCTTTCTGTGTGGCCACATACGTGATCCATCTGTGAGGATATCCCGTGGCAGTGAGGACCACATTTTGAACCTCTCTCTTTAGAGCACCGTGGTTTCCCTTGTACGTGGATGATTTGAATTCACATCCTTTCTGTCTTTGCTGATTTTTGGGGTTGTACGTCAGTGTTTCCCGAGGCGTGGGCCGCCTACGCCTGCGGGTTTAGGAAAGGGCTGTGGATGATTCGAGACGTCAGATGAAGTCACACTGAGTTACACGGTGACGTCAGGATGCTCTTTCCGTTCTCCTCCATCCTTCCGGTCGGCAATGGGAGAGTCCCCGTGCCAGTCGACCTCTCACAATTTTCTAGAACTTGCTGATCCTCACATTTTAACACAGAGAGAGCCAGGACACAGGCTGATGCTCTGGGGGGTGGGGGGGACCCATTCCATCTGGAATTTAATCACAAGTTTACACAATCTGATCTGTGTGTGTGTGACTCCTTATTCGTGTCATGAGATAGCAGTTTTCCAATCATAGGATGG
This sequence comes from Equus quagga, assembly GCF_021613505.1. Lineage (NCBI taxonomy): Eukaryota > Metazoa > Chordata > Mammalia > Perissodactyla > Equidae > Equus > Equus quagga. The sequence continues at coordinate 3,638,393 of NC_060283.1, read as the reverse complement.
ATACCGAGTTCTCTTTAAAGAAAAAAATGGGTTGATTTAAAGAAAAAGGTTACTATCAGCATGGGTTGTGCAGAGTGGGAAACACCCTTGCCGGGGGTTACTTACATTTCCTTAGAGCAGGTTTCTTCTGTTGCAAAGATCTGTCCTTAACCGTGTGATGCGTTCCAGTCCAGTTCTCACCAGACATTCAGACTCCATGTATTCAGTCAGTTATTCATTCAACAAACACACACTGAAGGTCCCCTGTGTGTGCCACCCTCCCTCTGGGGCACAGCACTGATCCAAGAAGGCAAGTCTTGACCCACAGATCTCACCAATAAGGGGGGCAGACCGTAAACGTGTGCAAAAAGCAAATGAATGCTATCATTTCAGACGATGCAGCTGCCACCAAGGGAGAGTCCTGGGAGAGCTGATCTGATCTAGAGCGGCCCATGGAAGCGTCCTTGCACCAGGACTGAGAGCCAGATAATGAAAAGAAGTGCCAGCCAATCAAGGTCCAGGAGGGGCATGTGCAAAGGCCCAGGGGCAGCTCAGAAAGAAGGCCATAATGGGGGGCACAGACAACTTGTAAGATATTTCTTCTTGATGATCCCTCAGATCGCAGACTCAGCCATCATTCCACCTACTGAACATTTAAAACTCACTTTTAAAATTAATTCCTTCACGTGCTTTAATCGCGTCTCTTCAAGAAACATCTGTTTTGCTTTTGGGTAAGGGTTTCTGTCTGAGTCTCCATCACACGCTGGCAGGGTCTTCCTGCCCGAGGCAGCTGAGGCGTCTTGGGCAAGTTGTCATTTTTCTTTGCTGGCTCATGACTTTTAGCTCAGGCTGAACAGTGGAGGGTGACAGGGCCGTGGAGGACCCAGCAACATCCGCCCGAGGGCAGCAGACGCAGGCGGGTAGAAGGAAGGGGCCAACCGTCCGGTCGCTGCAGCCTCCAGGGAGAGAGGCCTCTGGCTCTTGGGCCTCAGGTGCAAGTGGCAGCCTCTGCCTGTTCCCCAGGCCAGGAACAGTTCATCCTGCTATGTGGTCCCCTCCTGGACCTCGGGGCTCAGAAGGGACTGTTTGCCATCCAGACGGCCAGTTGAGGATTTGTATCAGCCCGTGATAGTGGAGTTATCTGGGGGCACAGGGAAATCCTGGATTCTTCCAGAAGCCTCTGAGACCAGCAGGCCCTGTTTTCCACTCCTGGTCCCCGCTCCCCTCCCAACACCAAGGAAGCAAAGTGCCCAGCCAGCCTGGCTGCCCTGCGTGTCCCGTGGTCCCAGGGAGCGAGCAGGCGGGCTGCAAAGAGAGCCGGGCGCGTGCTTCCCCCACCTTGCCTGCCACCGTGTGCACCTGCTCCCAGTGTCTCCCACGGGACCGCCAACTCCCGCGAGACTTAGCGGCTTAAGACAACCAGCATTCTATTGGGCTGCCCGATTCCGGGCAGGACACAATGGGATGGCTTTCTGTGTGTGTCCTATGATCTCTGGAGCCTCAGCTTAGAAGACAAGTGGATGGGAATTGGAATATTCTGGAAGCTCAGCAAGGACACATGACCTCTTCATGCAGCATGGGCTTCCTCCGAAGGTGGCAGCCTCGGGCACTTGGGCTTCTGACACGGGGGCTCAGGGCTGCAAGCACAAGGGGCGCAGGCGACAGGAAGCTGAATGGCCTCCGTGACCCAGCCTCGGAGGGCACAGGGGCACTTCTGCTGGTGGGAGCCGTCTGAAGCCCACCCACTCCAAAGGGGAGGGGACACACGCACGCCCACTTCTCCGTGGGAGGACAGTCAAAGAAGCCACGGCCACTTTTGAAACCTCCACGGAACCTCGTGTACCGTTTTATCCAAGAGTCTGGGCGTTTGCACAGAGAGGGGCACCTGTTGGCAGGTCCGCGGGGAGAGGGCGTTCCGGGGGTCGGTCCCCATCTGCCCAGAGGCTCTGTCATTTCGCCCTTTCTGTGTACTCATAGGTGTCCCCAAGCGCAGAGTGTCACGCTGGCCACCAGCAGGAGAGGTAATTTTAGGCGGGCCGTGGGTGGCCTTCAGTCACCGGGACTCCCACAGTGAGAAAGGTGGTCCCCGTCAGCCGTTTTCGTTAAGAGGAAAAGGTTTCTGTTTGGTGATGGTAAATCCTTGACACATCTCTAACACTTGCAAGTCTCCTTTTTTTTAAAAAAAAAAGAGAGCAAGCCCCAGGCTCAGAGCTCTCGTCAGGCCACCGCATCCTGCAAGGATGTCTCAGCATCATTGCACGTTAATCTTCATGGGTCGCCTTCGCCGTGTGGCAAGCGACAATGTTTCTGCATTGAGCTGGTGCAGGAAAGTTTTGAAAGGACACTGTTTCAGTAACAAAGGGATGGGTGGAAACAAAAGTATCACGTAAATAGAAGTACCCAGGGTGTGCGGGTGTGAGTGGAATCGTGGGGGTGGAGCCCAGCATCCAAGGCGAAACGGCGCCCCCCAGAGTTGTGCAGTGGAGGCTCTGATGACCCGGAGATGGGTTCATGACTGTTATTTTCATCCTGCTGATGAAGGAACAGGATTAGTGGGTTTCAGTCTCATTGCTCGGAACTCATAGTGGTGGGGGTGGCGCCCAGAGCCCAGTCCCTCCGAAACCCAGGGTCCCCCACGGCTGCACCCTCTCCCTGCTCCCGCCCGGCAGACCCTGAGACGGAGAGTCCGGGGGCTCACGGCACAGAGGGACCTGTCAGGACCGACGTCAGGGAGCTCCAGACGTGGCAACTGCTGCCAGGGTCAGTCCAGAGGCAAAGGTGTGGGCACTGGGGCTTGGGGTCCAGAGAGACCACCCCCAAGAGGGGATCCAGCCACTGGGTCCCGGGATGACCCCATAGATGCAAGTCCTGGGGCTCCTCGGGTCATGTGGTCAAACCCGCCTCTGTGCGTGTGTGTGTGTGTGTAGGGGAGTAGAGGCCAGACAACCCCTGGGAAGAAATGGGGACTGAGGCCAACATGGTCCCCAGCCTGGGTTTGGGGCACCCCACAAGGATGGCACGGCCAGCTCCGCCCAGTCCAGGCACCGGATGTGCAGAAGGCAGTCCAAAGTGTGAGACCCCGAAGGCGTGGGGCCCGGGGTCGAAGAGCACTACAGCCGAAGCCCACTTGCCGCCAGGAACCCGGGCCACGGGCCGCCGGGGTGAGGCTGGGCAGGATGGAGTAAGAGTCGGCCGCTGAAGTGAAACATATCACGTTACTTTGGGTGTGACCTCCGGGAGAGGAGTCCCCAAGGCATCTTGGTCTCTCCCCAGGAGCGTCGAGGACCAACCCACACGGTGGACAAGCCCAGGAGGAAGCAACAACGTCCATTTCCACCCATCCCAGGGTCACCCTCCGTGTGGTCCCCATCAACACCAACACCCGGGTCCCTTCCAAATGCAAGAGATCGGGGAGAAAGACAGACTTGAAATCAGCGAGCCATCTGCTATTTTTAAAAAAAGGACCCCCTTATTTAATATCATATATTGACAAAATTAATTCAAAATGGAGAAATGACTTAAAAGTAAGATTTAAAACTATAAAACCCTTGGAAGAAAATTAGGGCAAAAACTTCACAACATTGGTCTTGGCAGTGATTTCTTGGATATGACACCAAAGGCACAGAAAACAAAAGAAAAAATGGACACCTTGGACTTCCATGAAAATTTTAAAATTTTGTGAGTCAAAAGACACAGTCAACAGAGTGCAAAGGTAACCCAAGAGATGGGGGAAAATACTTGCAAATCATCTATCTGAAAGGGATTAATATCCAGGATATGTAGAAACTCCTACAACTTGACAACAGACAACCTCATTAAAAAATGGGGAAAAGGGGCTGGCCCGGTGGCACAGCAGTTAAGTTCGCACATTCTGCTTTGGCGGCAAGGGTTCGCAGGTTTGGATCCCGGGTGTGGACGTGGCACCGCCTGGCATGCCATGCTGTGGTAGGTGTCCCACGTATAAAGCAGAGGAAGATGGACACAGATGTTAGCTCAGGGTCAGTCTTCTTCAGCAAAAAGAGGAGGACTGGCAGCAGATGTTAGCTCAGTGCTAATCTTCCTCAAAAAAAAAAAAAAGGTGAGCACAACCAAGTGTCCATTGATGGAAGAATGGATACACAAAACATGACATATCTGAATATTATCTGAATAATATTCCATCCTTCAGTCTTAAAAAGGAAGGACGTTCTGGCACATCCTCCAACATGGATGAACCTTGAGGCCGTTATGCTGAGCGAGATAAGTCAGACACAAAAGGACAAACACCGCGGGATTCCATTTAGCAGATATGTAGAGTTGTCAAATTCATGGGGACAGACAGTAGAACGGTGGGCGCCAGGCGATGGGGGAGGGATGGGGCGTGAGTGTTTAATGGGGACGGAGTTTCAGTTTGGGAAGATGGAAGGTTCTGGAGATGGATGGTGGGGATGGTTACACAAGATCGTGAATGTGCGTAACGCCACCGAGCTGTGCACTTAGAAATGGCTAAATGACAAATCTTATGTTTTGTGTATTTTACCACAAACACAGAAAAAGGGCCACAGGGCAAGTCGCTGAGTGGGGAAGCTGGCTGCGGGCACCATCTCGACAAGCTGACCTTGACACTAGGAAGCTGTCCTTCTGGTAGCCCTGGGCGCTCGTTCACCAGCCGAAACCGACTCCTGGCCCCCTATCCAGCAGGGGCCAGCGGGCTGACTTGCCCCGGCGGAGACCCCGCGCACTGGGCTCCCCCCGACGCTGACCCCAGGAAAGGCTCCCCGGGCCGGCGCACCTGCTCGGAGCACCTCGGAGGCGCCCAGGGTGGCTCTGGGCCCTGGGGACATTTAAATGGTGAGCCAATGCCGGCCCCACCCCTGCCCTCAAAGATTCCAGCCTTGGGGAGAGAGCAATATCAGGCCAGAAACAAATAATGACATAACTCGTTAATCGATTAACGTCTGTGGAAGGATGGGAAGAGCTGCCCGGCGTGGTAGGTGCTGGGGGTCCGCGCTCAGACCCCTTTCCCAGGACGGTGCCTTCGTCCCCCAGTGGCCAACGGCCATGGCCCCGTGCTCCCTACCTTTCTGGGGAAGAACCCACCTTGCCAGAATGTGCCCGGGAGGGTCCACGTCCCCTGGGGCAGCCTGCAGGCAGTGATGGCCGATAAAGGGTACAAAAGCCGGGACCTCAGGCTTTCAGATGGGACGGCTCTAGGGTACCACTCCGGCCTGGCCAGATGCCCGCGATCACGTCTGTCTCCCTCTTTCCCGGCCCCGTTCTGTTTCCCTCCTTTCTTTCCGGGCTTTTCCTGAGAGCTCCTCCCTGCATAAACCCCTCGCTCAGAAATCACCATCTTGGGTTTGGCTTCTGGGGAACCTGACCTAAGACCCGAGGGAGCAAGTGATGGGAAAGGCGGGCTGGTTTGGGGTGGGCATGGGCCGGGGAGGGCTCCGGGGCACGACAGCCCTAGCTAACCTCAGTGGGTGCCTCCTGGGTGCCAGGCCCTTCTCCCCCAAACCCCCGGCAGGTGTTAACGTCTTTAGTCCTATAGCCAATGACCTTGCAGTTGTGACTTTAATAGTCAATCAGGGTTAACTCATGTTCTGGTTGATTCCTGTCCACCCAGAATCCGTAACAGGTCTTTGCAGATGTAATTAGTTAAGGTGAGGTCATACCGGCTTAGGGCGGGCCCTCAGGATGGCGTTCCTCTAAGAAGGGGCAAGTTTGACAGAGACAGGGAGGAGGAGGCTGGAGGAAGTCAGAGGCAGAGACCGTGGTGATGCGGCCACAAGCCCAGGGACGCCCGGAGCCCCCAGAAGCTGGACAGACAGGGCGGGAAGTTTCCTCCCCTGGAGCCTCAGAGGGACACCTTGATTTGGACTTCTGGCCTCCAGACTGTGAGACCATAAATTCTTGTTGTTTTTAGCTGCCTGGTTGCAGTCATTTGTTAGGGTGGCCCCAGGACATTGACACCTCCCAGTAAAGAGTTTAGGGTGGGGAAGAAGAGCCTTCCAGGCAAAGAGACAGAATGTGCAAAAGCCCTGTGGCTGAGGAGATGGCGCCTTTGGGCCCGAGGGAATGTCAGTGTGATGGACACAGGGGTGAGCACTGGGGCGTGGTGTGGGGGGCACATAGTTGGCGACAGAAAGCAGGGCCTCTGCGGAAGAGTCAAGACGGCTGCAAGTTCTATGTTTTTTCCCCCTGGAATCTGCGCCAGTCTGGGTGGTTTGTGTGACCAACAGCATAAGTGATGTTCTGGAACTTTCCAGGGAGGTCATAAGAAGCCCTGGGCCCCTGGAAGCACCCAGCCTAGAAGCTCTGAGTTGCCGTTAAGAATTACGAGTCGGCCGCCCCAGGTGACCCCATCTGCTGACTGAGTCCTTCAATGCCACGAAAACAGAGGAACCGCCAAATTCCCGGCCCGCAGAATCGTGTGGTTTAATAAGCCTCTGGTTTGGGGACGGCAGGGCCAGGCCGTGATCCTGACCCTGACAGTAACTGCCACGGGAAGATTTTCAGCCAGGGGAGGCAGGACCCTGTGTGCCCTGAGGTCCCCAGAGAAGCAGTCCTGGGGGCAAGGTGGCAGTGGGCATCCAGCTGACAAGCTGCTGCAGCCACCCGAGCCCGCGGGCAGGGGGCCCCACAGTCGCTGGAGCCGCCGGATGGAGAGAGTCTGAGGCTCGGGAAGCGGTCGTCCTGGAGGGGAGGGCTGTGGGGTCCGCGGCCCGGGTCCTCCTGTGGCGCTGGGTTCCTTGCAGTATCCAGCTGTTCCATCACAGGCTAGGTCCCCTCCCCGCTGAGGACACGGCCCGGCGTGGGCACTCCTCTCCCTCGCCCCACATTTTTTTTTAGAAGCATTTAAGATTCGAATTATAAATCAATGTATTAGCGTTGAAGAACGACCCTGAGCTCAGGAGCCCCCTTTTTGGACGAGACACGAGCGAACCAGCACAGGCTGCACCCACGGGAGCTGGAATTCTTGGAGGGGCCCCGGACGGCCACCTTGAGAAACAAGGCGGGTCAGCGAGGGAGCGAGCGATGGCTTGGCGGGACCCAGCCCTCGGAGACCCGCCACACCCAAATGCGGGCCCTTGCTCTGCATGACAGTGGCTCCCGGCACCGAGCCAGAAAATCGTCCCACCGGCACAAAAGATAAAAGGATTGGGATGTTAAGACTATAATTAAGTCTCTTAGAAGACAAAAGAGAACAATAACCAATACTTCTTGTTTACGGGGGCCAAGGACTTCACGCACGTCATCTCGATCCTCACACCAGGCCCATGAGGTGGGGACGCCCCCGAGGAGCTGAAGGCACAGAGAAGTCGCCTGGCTTGTCCAAGGTCACACAGCCTTGTGCGCTTGGTCACTAAGGAGGGCAGATGCGAGAAAGCAGAACGGAGGAGTCGTGCCCTAGGTGGCAGGCGGATTTTGAGACACCCACGCAGGCCCTCCATTCTCTGTTATTTATTGGCTTCTCAGCGCCTGTACTGTTTTTCTGCCAACCCTAACCAATACCCCGTGCAGCCCGAATGCCCTCAAACCTTTCCTTACGGCTTCCTTAGCTCCCAACCGTCTATTCTCAGCCTGCCCAGCCACGTCCCTTCTCTGCTCAGTCCCCAGGGCTCTGAGACAGGCCCCGTGATCTGACCTCTCTGACCTTGCCTCCTCCAGGCCCCATCTCAGGACTCCAGCCACACTGGCTTCCTGGAGGCTCCTCCAATGTACCAGGCCTGCTTGCAGCTCAGCATCTTTGCATTCGCTGTTCCCTCTGCTGGAAATGCTTTTCCCTGCATGTCTTTCTCCCTCAGCGCCGTCAAATCGGCTCAAATGTCACCTGCCCAGTGAGGGCTCTCTCTTCCCCTCCCAGCATCAGCACTACCCATCTTGCTGTATGTTTTGTGCTCCTCGTTTATTGTCATCTTTGTCACCATGACAAGGGCCCTGTGTGGCCAGGGATCTTCATTTTCCTCACTTGGGCATCCCGAGCTCTCAGGACTGTCCCTGGCACAGAGTGGGCACACAACGATATGTGCTAAGTAGCCTTTCGGTCCCCCTGTGGGCCCATCATCCGTCTACACTACAGGCTGGAAGGCCAAGGGGAGACGGTTCCACTGATGGATTTGCCCGTGATGGGCAGGTTTTCACCCAGAAGCGGATGAGGGCTCCCGAGTTTGGCCGGGACAGAGTTGGACGGACACCTTCTGAGCCATTGGAAGAAAACGCTAAGGCTGGACATCACTTGAGGCTTCACTCCCCACCCTGCCCCACCCCAGTGAACGTGGACAATACCCACTGTCGTCTCCCCAGGGCCGCAGGTGGCTGCAGACAGCAGGAAGGGATGGCCTCGCAGTCCCGGAGGCTGGGATCAAGGTGTCGGCAGGTGGGATCCTTGTGAGGCCATGCCAGACCCCTCCCGCGCTGCTGGGGGTTTCTGGGGTTCTTTGCTTGGCTTGTAGCTGCACCCCCTCAATGCTGGCCGTCTCCCTGTGTCTGCTTCCTTACGTGACCTCGTTGTTATGGGGACACTGTCATAGAGGATCGGGGCCCACCCTCACGACCTCATTTTAACCCAGTTACCTCTGTAAAGGCCCTATTTCCAAATATAGTCATGTTCTAGGTCCTGGGAGGTAGGATTCCAACACGTCTTTTTTGGGGGACACACGGTTTAGCCCATAACGCTGCCCGGGTATTTCTTCGTCATCCCTGGATCATGGGGGTCCAGAGTGAAGGATGCTGCGATGTCTTGGAGAGCAATGAGGTACAGGCAAGGATCCTGCAGCCCCGAGGGCCTTTTTTGGGTCTTTTTGTCAAGCGACTGGATACAGTTTGTGGGGGGAGGGGAACCCAGATTCTAGGCACGGTGGGCCAGCGCTTAATTTTTTTTATTGCAATCCACACTAATACGCACATTCTATGTCACACGCCAGCAGCGGCTGGTTATATATATAGGATAGAGCGTGCTCACAAAGCAATCCGTACTCTGACTGTGATTGACACCTTCCGGATTTTTCTATCCTCTATGATTTTACTCCATTTCCCTTTTATAAAAGGCTCCTTGGCGCTCATGGTATCGATTTCAGGACTCATGGGTGGCATCTACGCAAGAGTTTGAAAAACACGCTAGAGTTGGTCTCCTGATGACCGGCTCTGGAGGCTGTGCTCCCCACCCCCAGGAGTGCAAACTGCTTCAGACGGTGCCAGGCCAAGGCCAGGGGCACCGGGCTTTGGTTAGTTTCATGTGGGAACGGCGAGAATTGGCCCCATCATGAGAATAAACTGCAAGATTCAGAGTCATCGTGAAACTCTTGTGACACTTACACCCGCCGCCCCCCCCCCCCCCCCCCCCCCAGGCTCCTGTCTTCAAGGCCACATTTGTGTGGACACAGCTGGCTAAAATTCATCTCCCCACCCCCACCCCCACCCCCAGCCAGGCGAGGCTCAAGGTCTCAAATAGACACTGGAAGACAGCGGGAGGGAGCCATCCCTTGGGCGTTTCAAGGCAGGTTTTAATCGTTTTCAATACCTTTCCCAAATATTCACACCAAGGTCAACGGGGTCCTACATGGGATCCACGTTTTCCATTTATTCGGCATCTCAATGTGCACAGCACATACAGCAGATACGGGTCGGCACCTGTATAAAACTACAGATTCTGAGGACAGCGGGAACACAGACCCTCCACTGCCCGTCACAGCAATAGAAACGCTTTACAGTGTCCCAAGTTCCCGTCGCGTCTCTCTCCACTCCACGCGTGACTGGCGACAGGCTGGGTACGCACACGTGGTCCAGGACGGCCGCATTCTGCACTTAATTCTTAATTCCTGACAATGACTGCGCTCTGAGACAAGACGCGGCGCAATCATTTAAGGCATCCAAGACCATGATGGTTTGTTACTGTGTGAACCCACGGAATACAGAATGTCCACAACTGCCACCCCCGCCCCCCGCAGTCAGCATGGAGATTTCTGAGCATCTTTCCTGAAGGCTCCCGGAGTCTAGGGCACGGTTTCAAACAAGATTTAAAAAAACGAACATTTTTATTCCATCGTATGAACAGCGGTTTAAGAGGTCTGGTCCAGCGTTGGGGCCTTGCAGTGGCTTCCTTCTTCCAGGCCTCAGATTAAGAATAGCATTTTAAGAAGATAATTTGCATGCGAACAAAGAGTTGTAAAAAGGAATGTGAAAGACAAAACTCCAATCAGCTTTTTTCCCCCAGTCTTGCTGTCTGTGGACTCCCGTAAAGTTAATTCGGGAGCCGGTTCAGAAGCCTCCTCGAAGAGCATTAAAGTCTCGAGAAAACATGTGGAGTATTTCTGGTAGCGAGCTAAGGTCATTTTGTATAAACTCGAAAAAGTCATTCATTAAAATTAAATGCTTGCCATCAACTCGGGACTTTTTTTAACCATCCTCAACCCTGCCTCTTCCATCTCTGCTTCCACGACAGGGGTTACATTCGTAAAATATATAAAGAAAAATATAAGGTTACTTGGTGACCATATAGCGCACGCTAACAGCTGTCTGCAAATATTTTCACCATGATTGTCCTTACTAAAAGTAAATCGCGGGGTAAAGATAGCTCAAACGTGACAAGGTTCGAATGGGACGCACCGCCGCTCGCTGCAATCCTTTTTGGCTACATACGGAAAAAAAAAAAAGCCACTCGGGATGGCAAACCCCTGCACCCAGTGTGGGCTTTCTGCAGATTCCACCAGATGAGTGGTTTAAGGGCTTTCGAGGTAGATGTTAAATCCACTTAGGGAATGCCATGGACGGCCCACAGCATCTTCCTCCCAGCAAACACCACGCTAAGTGTTTCTGCACAATTACAAGGGCATTTCACCTAAAATTAACAGCGAGTTCTAGCCCAAAGCTCCCCAAGCACAAGGAAGCATATTTTTTTAAAAAATAAATATTCGATTACTTAGCAGAAGGCTCTGCTCTCACACACTGTATTTCCTCTCGAGCATTTGGGGCGTGGTTGCAAATACACCCATCTTGCGCATTTCCAGCCTTCCAACCCGACAGCGATTCCTTTCGGTCGGATTTACAAAATTGCTTCGTTTTTGCCTTTTCCCCCCAACGGCCACAGAGAAGCACGGGCTGTGGCGGGTCCAAAAAAGGAAAACAGGAGTTTGTGAAGTTGTCTAAGGGTCTCCCCCATCTGGTAGATGGAGGAAGATTGACTACAGGAAAGTTCAAAGGTCAGTCTTGACAGATCTAAAAACAGAGAGGCAGCAGGGGCTGACAGCACACTTTCTGGCCCCGAAGTAAACTGATATGTCCCGATTCATAGCAACCGGGCACAAAGAGTGGGGCGCTGGACAGTGCTCAGAGAGGGGCCGAGACTGGGAGCTCCCTTTTGCCGGCTTCCAAGGCCCCAGGAACGTCTTTCCAGCCACAAGGATGCTCACCCCCAAACTACGGGGGACGGTGCAAAGCCAGGTTGATCTCAAGAGTCTGACGTCCCCGATTTTAAAACACAAAATAGCAGCACACCGTGACAACATCTGACACGTCACATAAATCCAGTGGAAGCATCTCCACTGTTTTCGGAGAAAAATCAGGATTTGGGCTGTCTTTTTTTTTTTTTTTTCCAGAAAAATACAAAACGCACCCACAGAACCATAAATAATTTGGTGGCAATATATACACATTTAAATAATTAATTTAAATATCTTACACCGATGCTGGCATCCAACCGTCCATCGGAAGAAAGTACACCCGGGCGGGCCTTGGTGTTCCAGCTCCTGGGGGCTTCCCGAGGCAGAGGCAGGGCTCTGGGAGGTCACAGCCTGGGGAGGAAGTGGGTGACCTTCATGGTGGGTGACACTCGGTTCCCCTTCTTGGGCTTCCCGTTCTTGCTCAGGGCGATGAACATGCCGGGGTGCTGGTGGCACTCATAGGCATTGTAGTTGTTGGCGAGGAGAGTCTCCTTGAACTTGCACTCGTCGGTGAAGAAAGGCTGCCAGGGAAGGGGAGCAGGGTCAGGTTGGGCCACCTCCTGACCAAGGGACCTGGGGGCTGCTTTCTGTCCCAGCTCCCCTCTGCCTGAGCAGTCTCTCCTGGGAAGTTGGGGTGCCCATACCCTCACCCGGTGAGAAGAGGGACACGGCCAGCCCATAGCAGCTGGTGCTCCAGCCACCTGCCCGGCACCTGGCAGCCACAGTGTCCACCTGCCCCCTGGGACCCACCCCAGAGACTACAGAGAAGGGCCCTCAAGGGCACCCTTGGACCAACATGCAGGGATGACAGAAACTTCATTGCTCCTGTCTTGGAGCAGCGCCCCCTTCTCCGGGCTGGCCTGGGGTCACCGGCACTACCTTGGGCATTTGGCAGGTGGGGGCAGTGTGGATCCTCCTGTGACCCCTTCACAGTTCCACCTTCCACGTGGGCCACACTGCCTGTGCCCGCAGCCGGGTGTTGGGCACTGCCCGTGCTGTACTCACCGAGCCGTACAGCTTGCCCTTGCTGCTCATGGCCACGAAGAACCTGCTGGCCACGCCGAAGATGCTCACCACGCCCCGCTCCACCGGCGAGAGCTCCAGCAGGCCTGGGGGCGGGGCGCGCGGGTCATTCCCGGGCAGGGGACCCTTGGCCCGCACCGCCCGGCCCGGACCCCCTCGTCGGCCTGGGAACCTCCGGAACCCCATTTCTGGGGTGCGGGTGGGTGTAAAGGTTGCCCAGGATCCCCGGCGCAGGCCGCACCCAAGGGGCCCCCGGAGTCCAGCGTGCGCGGGCGCGGACTCGCCGCCTGTCCCGGGCCCGTGGCGGCCGCGCCCAGTCCTGGACAGCAGGAGCTAGGCGGCTGCGGTGGCCCCCGGGGCCTGGCCCCGACCTGGGCGTGCGTCCCGGGCCCCCGCGGGTGCCGGCGGCTGCGCCGCGCGCCCTGTGCCCACGAGCGAAGGCGCTGGAATTCGGTGCCCCGAGCCTGGGCTTCCGAAGGCGGGGAGGCGGGACTCGGCCGCCGGGGTGCGCAAAGCCGGTCCCTGCGGCGACTCCCGGAGCCTGGAGCGTTTGCGTTCCTGAGCCAGAGCGACCGGACCCGAGACCGCCCTGGCTCTCACTGCCTACGAGCAGGTGCCAGTGGGAAGGAGCGGCCGGTGCCCCGCGCCCCCGACCCTTCCCTCCCGGCCCTCCGCACTCACTGTCGCTCGTGTCCGCGTGCACGCCCCCGATGCGGCCGTCGGGGAGCACCTGGAGGTGGAAGCCGATGCCCACATTGCAATAGAGCCGCCGCAGCCGCTTGATGCCCAGCAGGTAGTCCCCGGCGCCGCTCTGGACGGCCGCCTCCTTGGGCTGCGCGGCCACGGGCAGGCGCGCCAGCGAGCGCGCCACCAGGCTCTCCCAGCGGCGCTCCAGCTCGGCCTCCAGCGTGCCGTTGGGTGCGGTGGGCGCGGCGGCGCCCCCTCGGCCGGCCCAGGGCGCCAGCAGGGCCAGCAGGACCGCCGGGAGCAGCGCCGCCGCGGCCGCCCCGGGCCCCGCCATCCCCGCCCTCGGGCCGTGCGTCCGTCAGTCGGTCCGTGCGCCCGGGAAGCCGGGGGTGCCGAGCTGCGCCTGTGGCGGCCCGCGGGAGCGCACGGCCGGCCGGGGCCGGGGCCGGGGCAGGGAGTACGCGGCCGACCGAGGAGCGGGAGGCGAGCCACGGGGCCCCCAGGCGAGGGGAGCTACCCGGGCTGCATGGAGCGGCGGGCAGCGGCGGAAGGACGCACGGCCCGGGCTGGGACCCTGCGGAGCGGTGCGCGCCTCCCTGCGCGCTGGCCGGCCCGGGGCCGGGCCGCTATATATAGCCGGGCGCCCCCTCCTACTCCCGCGGGGGGCCGTTCGCGTTCGCCTGGGCGCCCGGGGCGCTGTGGCGCTCGCGGCTGGTCGCAGGCCGCCTGCCAATCAGGGCTGGGGGAGGGGAGGCGGCCGGGGACGAGCGCCGCGAGTGCCACCTGGAGGGTCCTCGGTCCCCACCCCTGGTTTCGCCCAGCCCACGGACCTGTTGGTCCCGCCCCTCGCGTCTCCTCCGGTCCTGCCTTCCAGTCAAAGTTTTGCCTCTCGGACTTCGTCTGTGCCCATCCTGTCTCTGTCCTCCTCTCCGCTTCTGCTGAAGCGGCCTGGGTGCCGCCCTAACAGGCACCCTCGGCTCCCAGCGGCCTCTCTTTGCGCTTTGCCTCTCGGGGGTCTCCCAGGAACCCGGCTCCTTTGCGGGGACCCTGTGGACCCGGCTGGGAATGAGGGGTGGGTAAAGGCACTAAGCAACACCAGCGCCTGGTGAGGAAGGAAGAACCGAGCGGCTGCAGGCTGGAGAGAGAGGCAAGGCTGGGTCGGGCCCCTGCCCTCTGGGCGATTGCGGGGGGGGGGGGGGGGGGGGGGGGGGGGGGGGGGGGGCGGGCCGGGGGGGGGGGGGGGGGGGGGGGGGGGGGGGGGGCATCGCCTGAGCAGGTGCCTCCAGGTGGGCGCTGCTAAGAGGAGGCAGACGGCCAGGAGTAGGGCTGCATCCAGGGGAGGCCACAGCCCTGCACCCTTGTCCACACCCACCTCTATGCAAGGACAGGTGGCAGGGCGAAGGGCCATGGGGACATTCACTGCCCGCCTCCGCTTTGATTCCCAAGCAGGACTGTTCAAATGCCATAGTCAGAGCCCCCAACCTAGCAGGGACCCAGGCTGGCCTCTGGAAGGCTCCCCTCCCCCACCTGCCGTCCCCACCCTCCACTGTGCCCATTATGGCCTGATGGGGGCGGCACTCGGCCAGAGGCCCAGCGAGATGCTGGCTCACCTAGGTGTGAAAATGCCTGTTCTCTGTGGTACCTGGGGATCCTTTGCAGTCACCACCTAGCAGGTCCCGCCCAGCCACAGCTGCAGGGGGCTTGGAGCCCACCCCACCCCCTTCTGCCCCCAGCACCTGTGTCCAGAGACATCCTCAGGCTGTTCCAGCCTACCCTGCCTCCCACCCCATTCCTGCCTGAGGAGCCTTGAGCCGATCTCTGAAGGCTGCTGGGACTCATTCACCTCATTGGAGGGGACCTGGAGGTTTGAGGGCTCTGTCTCGAGGCCCAGAAAGAGGGGGCGGTCAGGGGTCAGTGAGTGGCCTTGGCTGCACCAGAACTCGGTCTCTGGACACCTCCATGAGGCTCTTTGCTCCTCTCTGGGCCTGCAGCCTGCCGGAGCAGCACCCACCTAGGTCACAGCTGCAGCTCACACCTGCAAGGGGCTGCCTGGCAGCTCCCGGGACCCCAGGCCCCCCGAGATGGGCCTGTGGATCTGGTGCCAAGAAGACACTTCTGGCCAGGGCACAGGAGCCCTGGAACCTGCCCCAGCTGCCCCTCGCTCTGTGTGGCCTTGGCAAACCCTCTCCATCTCTGGGCCTCTGACTCCCCATTTGCAAAACAGCAGGGAGGGTGGGTTCCCCTCTGTCCGTCAGTCCAGGTCCACGTGGGACGCTCCTCTGGGGAGGTGGGACCCAGGCCCTCTGATGTCTTCCCCAAGCTCCTGGCAAGGTGGGGCCCCCCCCTTCCCAGGACCCCCCCCCCCCCCGCCCCCCAGCCCCAGGCAGCTCCCTTCCTGTCTCTCCAATTTGCTGGCAAGTTCAGCGAAGGCCCTGGTGCCAGTTCATCTCCCAGAACTCCTGGCCTACCCGCACACAGTAGGTCCTCTTCGTGGAAGGACTGACAGCCAGCGGGGTGTTTGGAACCTGAGGCCTGGTTCCCGCTTCACCAGGACTTGCCTCTGCGGCCCCGGCCTCCTCGAGGTGAGAGTTCATCCAGGGGTTGCAGGTGGAGGACCCCACATGAAGCACTTGCTTTGCTCTCCACCGCCCCCTCCTCGCCCCTCGTCTCCCACGCGCTCCCCCTCGGCCGCTCCAGCCACACTGGGCTTCTGTCCACGTCTCCGACCTTCTCACCGGAAGACGATGATTGCTCCCCATTCGGGTCTCCCCTCCAATCGCAGCCACTCGGAGGCCTTCCCCGCGCACCCACCACCGAGGCAGCCTCCTCCCACCGGTCCCTCCGGTTGCAGCCTCTTCAGAGCCCTCACGGAAGCTTCTCCGTCACCTGCTGGCCCTTCCCTCCACTGGACCAGCACCTGCATGGGGCCAGCTCAGGTGTGCCTTGGCCCCAGCTGCCTCCCCAGGCCTTCAACCGTGCCTGGCACACAGTAGGTAGTCACAAGGTGTCTGTGAGGCAATGGCTGCCTGGCTAAGTGCAGCCAGGGCTCGCCTACCTGGGGACCCTCCAGTTCAAGGTGCGGGCCCACCACCCGCCATGCCAGGGACGGACAGCAGGTGCCTGCCAAGACCTTAGGGTCAAGCTGCCAGCTCTCCCACCGGAAGCCCCACGTTGGTGGCTGCTGTCGGTTTCTTTTTATTTGAAAGGGATGTTTAGACCACGGTGACTAATTTTTCCAGATCCAGCCCCCTTGAGGACTTGAAATGGGCCCTGCTGCACCTTGGGGAGCCCCGTTGACCACAAAGCTGGGGGCTAGGAAGCCGGGGGGCCGTGGGGCGGAGGCTCTGGGCTCTGTGGTCTCCTGCTTTGGGTTCAAATCCAGGCACCATCCTCTTAGCGGCTTAACTTTCGGCTTCTTCATTTCACATCGTGTTCAGTTTCTCCATCTATAAAATGGGCGTAAAAACCTACCTTCGGGGCTTGATGTCAACCTTAAGGAGACAGTGCAGGCCGTGGGAAAAGCCTGAATGTGGCCCTTCAGCCTGCGGGCCCCCTGGGGGTGGTGGAGACGGGGCCTGGCCACCTAAATGCTCGGAATTTGTGAAATAACAAACCCACATATTTATCCTCTGGGAGGCTCCCCTTGCATCTTCCGCTGGTGGCGGCAGGGCGGGGTGTGACCGAGCAGAGACGTGGGAGTGGAGACGGGACAAAGGCTCAGAGCTGAAACCGGCCAGCCCGGCCCACGGCCTTCCTAACCGTGACCTTTTCTAACCTAAAGCTTCTCCGTGTCTTACCTTCGGGCGACGGTTTCTTCACCCGGGAAGGAGGGACTGGCTTCTCAGAACAACCAGCCTGGCTGTTAAGAACTTACTGGGCTTCATAGGAATAATAATAAAAGACGTGTTGCATGAAAATTCAGTTCTCGTCCTCAGGGCGGAACGTCGGAGCGCAGCCCGGGGCAGGGGCCCAGGCTGCAGGATCTTTGCAAATCCTTCAGCTCTTCCTTCGATTCAACTTCCCTTTCTCGGCCTCAGCGAGAAGACCCTCACAATAGCGTCTTTCTGCCAAAGTCAAGGAGAAGGGCAAAGCCCTCGGTATAGACGGTCTACACTGAGCCAAAGCACTCCAGGAAACGAGGACACCTTTTTTTTTTTTATAAAGAATATCCAGAGAGGGGGATATTAAGCCAATCTTTTGTAGCTTTTTAAAATTGTGGTCAAATACAGATAACGTCAAATTTAGCATCTGACTGTTTCTAAGGGCACAGCTCAGCGGCGTGACGCGCGTTCACGTCGTTGTGCGACCCTCGCCACCACCCGTCCCCAGAATTTCATCTTCCCAAACGGAAGCTCTGTGCCCGTTAGACACCAATTCACCCTTCTCCTTTCCGTCCCCGTGAATCTGACGACTCCAGGAACTTCACAGAAATGGAATCACATAATATTTCTCCTTTCGTGTCTGGCTTCTTTCGCTCAGCATCATGTCCTCAAGGTTATTCCGTGCTGTGGCGCGTGTCACCATTTCCTTCCTCTTTAAGGCTGAATAATATTCCACCGTGTGGATGGATGCACCATGTGTTGCTTGTCCGTTCCTCTGTCGGCGGGCTCTCGGGTGGCCTCCACCTCCTGGCTGCTGTGGACGTGCTGCTGTGAGCACAGCGGGCAAATCTCTTAGAGACCTGCTTTCGCGTCTTTGGGGGGTGGACCCGGCGGTGGCCTTGCAGGACCATATGGCAATCCTATGTTTAATTTTTTGAGGACCCTCCATACTGTTTTCCACAGCTTTCTTTTTTTTTTTTGAGGAAGATTAGCCCCGAGCTAACTACTGCCAGTCCTCCTCTTTTTTTTGCTGAGGAAGACTGGCCCTGAGCTAACATCTGTGCCCATCTTCCTCTACTTTATATGTGGGACGCCTACCACAGCGTGGCTTGCCAAGCGATGCTATGTCTGCACCCGGGATCCGAACCGGCGAACCCCGGGCCACTGAAGCAGAATGTGCAAACTTAACCGCTGCGCCACCGGGCCGGCCCCCACAGCTTTCTTTTTTTAAGTCACCTTGATCATGGAGCATCAAGGACACGGGACAGCAGGTCGGTCTTGGCTCACAGAGGCATCTTGGGTGGACAAAAGCTTGTGCAGAAGTGGCTCCGTGCCCACTTGATCGGCCCCTCTCTTCTTATCCTTCTGGCTTCTGCTTTTCCGCGAAGCTGACCCCGCAGGTCTGAGCGACAGCTGCACGGGCAGTTTTTACAGCTGCAGATCAGTAAAGCAGTCCACCGGGCAGCTGCCCAGGCGGGCGGATCTTTGCACATCCCAGACACCAAGGCTGGGAGAATCCCAGAGACCCTGCCTCAGTTTCCTCATCTGTTAAATGAGGAGTCGGAGTTCTCACCTCGGAGGCTTCTGGGAGAATTAAATGAGGCGATACGAGTTCAGCACGAAGAACAGACAGGTGTGCACTGACTCAGCGATGCTCACGGCCTTTGTGGGTTTACAGGTGGCGCTGTCCTGCCGGAGTGCGGGCTGGGGAGCCGGGGCCAGGCACGCGGCCCAGCCCTGCCCTCCCGCTCGGTGTGGCAGTGGGCAGCCGGCCCAGCCTCTCAGGGCCCAGCATCTGTCTTCCTGCGGCTGTGGAGAGAGCCAGAAGATCGGACGCGTCAAGTGCCCGGTGCACTCTCCACGGCTGGGTGGGCACCATCGGCACCTCCCTGGAGAAGCCGAGGCTGGGACGTTTGTCGGTACCATCGGGGAGCCAGGCGTGATTCTGGCTTTGTATGTCTGATGCGTCTTCTCTGGGGCGGCCCTGGAAGGTGGGACCTGGCTTGTCACCACCACTCGGTGAAGAATCAACCGGAGCTCAGAGCCTTTGAGCGGCTCACTCGAGGTCACGGAGCTAGCAAATCGAGCCAGGACTCTAACCCTGGCCTTGGACACTGAAGCCCAGGCTCCTGGCCGCTCTGCTCCCTGCCTCAGTTTCCCTTCTGCAGAACAGGGCTCGTGGTCCCAACCTTGTCTGCATCACTGGACATTGGGGTTCTAAGCGGGCAGGTGAAAGTCGTCTGTCAGTTCCAGGGTGGGCCTCAAGCTCCACACGCTGACATCACGACCCCAAAAGATCTGTTCACTTGGGAAATCACAGGATGCGCAGTCAGGGCCCCAGCTCCCTGCCAGTGCCTGTGAACATTTCAAACCAAAGACCGTCCGAGGCACCAGGGACCCACCGGGCTGTTGAACCTGACCCTCTTGTTTCACGGCGGTCAGTGGAAGGCCAGAGGAGGAAAGGTCACCCAGGGTGAGCCAGAGGTGCAGCCCTCTCCCTCAGGGGTCAGTCCGCTCCGGCGTGCTAGTCCCGGCTGCCTCCCTGCCCGAGGCGGACAGCCGCTGACCTCACCGAACTTACATCTCTGGGAGGCAGGGACCTCAACCAGCAAACCAGCGGGCGTCCGAGGATGCATACAAAGGGTCAGTGCGGAGTCATGGGGACACTTCCGCCAGGACCTAAAGCGTCAGAAGGAGCTGGGCAAGAGAGGGGTGGGGGCTCCAGGCAGAGGGGACAGTGGGGTGAAGGCCCAGAAGTAAAGACACCTGGGTGGTCAAGAAGAGACAGGAAGCCGGCGCAGGAGTGATGCATGGGCTGTGGACCCCTGGACAGGGTTTGGACCCCATTCCAGGCCACCGCTGGTCTTAGTTCACCCCACAGGGCGGGGCCCATGGGCCTGGTGGACTGAGCACCAGGAAGGCCAGGGTAGGGGGCATCAGAGGCCTTGGGGGGGTGGCTCCCTCTGCCCCCCGGGCTCAGAGTCCCCCAGCAACCCTGACACGGAGGCCCGCTCTCTTCCCCCGGCATCTCCCTGGGGTGGTGGGCGCGGGATTCAGCCAGTCTCAGTGCGGTAAGATGGGAAACACCAGTTGTCGGGGGAGGGAGGCCCCATTCCTCCAGCTCCAGCCCACAGGGCCCCTGGGGGAACCATCGTGGGGGTGGGTGGGGGTGGAAAAGACCCCATTAAAACTCAGCTCAGCCCCTCGCACTGCCCCTCTCTCTCGCCTCCTCCCTCTTTCCCTCCCTTCCTAGGGCCCTGGATGGACCCTCTGGGCCTAGGGAAAGCTCTGGACACCTCGCTGGGCTGTGCGCGGCACCTGTGCCCCAGATGGGTCTCCTCCCTTCCCCTCTCTCCCGCTCTGGGACAGCAAAGCCAGGAAAACTCCAAAAATATCACCGGGCCTGACTCACCCATCTTGCAGACGAGTGATCCACGGCAGGCCCCAAATCAGGGCTGACGATGTCCCAACGGCAGCTCTGATGATGGGAGGTGTTGGGGATGCAGAGCCAGACAAGCTGGGTCCAGAAGCCAGCCCCTCTCCTGATGGGCTGTGTGGTCTCGGGCAAGTCACTCACCCTCTCTGAGCCACTGCTGATTTTCCTGGAAAGTTGGGCCTATCATGGTGCTCACCTGATGGGGTTTCTGGGAGGATTGCATGGAATGGGACCTTCCTTATCAAAGGGGGGCCCCAAGAGGAATGCAGGGAGGGGAGGGGAGCAGAGGGGCCCTGCGCTCCCCGAGAAGGTGGGTTTCCGCAGCCGGACCTCAGCTCCTCGTGGTGAAACGGAGCAAGCCCTGAGCTGGCCGTTTGAGACGGGGGTGTCTCTCCCAGCTAGTCCATGTGCATCTGGTCTCTAGGGGGCAGTGTGTGTGAGGCCCACAGTGCAGCCCCGGCGGCGCCCTTTCTCTTGCTTCCATCCCGCTCCTGGGAGAGGTGCTGCCAGGGACCCAGATTTGGGGGGCGCCAAGAAAGGTGTCTGCCGTGGTGCGTGGACAGGAGCATTTCGTTGAGGCTGAACGTTTTGTCAAGGGGGTTGGGGGAGGTCGGCTCAAGTGGTCTCAGGGCAAAAAACGAGACGACAGCTTTGGGGCCCATCCTCCCCGGGGTCTCGTTCGGACAGAGGTCCAGTCCCCTCCACTCCCGGGCAGTTCTGAACTTTGTGTTGTCACCCACATAAGACCTTCAGTCTATCTAGGAACCACAGGCGTGCACCCCTGAGGGTCCGGATAAGTCTGCCCCCACCCCTAATTTGGATTTAGATTGACTTTTGTCTGAAAAATATGATTTTTTTCTTGGGAGACACATGTGTTTCTTTGTCCCAGGGAGAGGAGATCAGGTGAGGGGACTCCATGGGGAAGGGGGAGCCAGGACGTCTGGGGCCTCGTTCACGCAAGCTGGGTAGCCATCCCACGGCGCTGTCCTCAGCCCAGGTTTCTTTCCTTCACAGGTGGCAGGGGTCCACTGGGGACCTCAGCTCCTTTTCTCTTCTGGCCCATCGTCCTCAGTGTTGGCTTTGTCCTCAGGTGCATGAATGAGCTGCTCCCTTGTATACTTTTTCAGGTTGAAATCCAGAATTTGTCACAAATAGCTACAAAGGACATAATCTCTAGTGCATTTTAAATATTGACATTTTAAAATAAAATTCTTCCGTTAAGCTTTTAAATTTATCCCACAGGTCTGAAAACTGTTAAGGATTTGATACCCGCCATCCTTTATTTTTAAAAAATACATGAACAAGCTTTATTCCAGCACCCCAAAATCATTAATCCTCAGCTTTTTTCTTTGCATTTATATTTGCCCCACCAATCTTACTCAAAGTTAAGGAAATTTTAACCTTGAATATCTTTTTTGATCACTCTATCATAATTCTCTACAACAAAAATATTTCCATAAATTGAAATATTTTAAAAATGAATTTCCGGGGCCGGCCAACACCGTGGTGATAAGAAGCTTCCGGCGTGTCACGTGTCTTCCACACGTTTCTTTCCAAACCCGGGCGCTCCAGACCCCGTTCACTCAACAGGTGGGAAATTCCCACCACGTAACGACGTCATCGGCCAAGTCAGTCCTCAGAGGGCGCGGGACACGGGAGATGACAGTCAGGGGACACTGGACGGCGTTTGTCAGTTCAGACAAGCAGGTTGATGTGCGTCTCTCCTCTGACTTCTGACCCTGAGGGACAAGTAGAGGGACAAGCATGTAGTGACGGAGGAGAGGCCAGCCGGCCTCAGGGCCACCACCACCCTGGCCTGCTTCCCCGCCCTCTCAGGAGAAACGTATCCTTGTCCACCGTGCGGGGTCCGGGCGATGAGGCCGCCGAATGAAACTGTCGCACTCGGGCCCTCCGCTCCCCAAGCCGCCCGCGTGCCCGGCTCCCCAGCTCCAGCAGGGGCTGCTGCAGGTGAGCGGGAGCTCCAGGAGTGTCCCTGGGTGTCGCCTTGTCCGTGCGGACTGCCCTGAGGCCTTTGCGCCTGAGCAGAGCCCCCGGGAGGTCTGGGCAGGGTGCAGGCTCCCCTCACCTTGGTAAAGTGGACGGAAGACCACCGTGAGGGGAGGTGGGAAAGGGAGCCCCCGGGGCCCGGCGCCTCCTGGTGGGGGTCTGTCCTCGGAGAGCACACTCGGCAGCGCGTCCTCTGTTCCTTCTGTTCCCCAGGCAGGAGGGTGCAGGGGTGGGCGTGGGGACAAGAGGAGAAGTGTTGGAAGGCGTCCCTTCCCCCTCCTGCCTCGTGAGCCCTGCTCACCTCTCGGCCCTCGGCCAGCCTTGACCTTCCGGGGAAGCCTTGCCAGACCTCTGAGGTGCCCCCGTCACAGGGCAGCCAGAGGGAAGTCCGGCCCGGGCACAGACGGACAGGGGGCTCTCAGTCCTGGCACTGGGATGGCGGTGCACAGCTGGGTGGTGCTGGGCTGACGGGGACTCATGGTCACCTTCTCTGTTCCACACTCACCCGCCACGTCCTGGAGTCCCGAGTAGCCTGGCCTGTGGTCTGTGCTCTTCTGCCTCCCCAGTGCCCCTGGGAGGGCTCAGGGCGCTCAGCATCCTTGGGGACCACCTCTGCCCTGGGCTGGCAGGGGTGCTGATTGTGAGGCTGGCAGTTTAAAGGGCCCCGTGAGAGTGACCCAGGGGACAGGGGCTGAACCTGGGCCGCATCCAGCGACAAGGGCGGGGGTGCAGGAGGGCTGCACAGCCTCAGGCAGGCCCGCTGCTCCTGTCATCACTGGGGGCCCCAGTGCTCATTCCTTCCTCAACAGCCCGAAAGGGGGCAGGTCACCGAGGCCGGAGGATCGGTCCCCAGTTCTCGCTGTGTACGCTGAGCTGCGTCTTCCGTGGGAGTCTGCAGTCAGCGTGGACAGAGCAACCCCTCCCTGAGTTTCAAATACGTCCTGGAAAAGTCCTTCTGGAAGTCAGCACCTGTCAGAGCTGACCAGGGGTGGCCTTATGGGTTGCGTCCCGCATCCTGCGAGGTCGCCCCTGGCTTGCCTTCAGGGCCCACGCTGGATGGAAAACTCCCGACTGCACAGTAGTGTCCTGTCTGTGAGGAGCGGGGGATGCTGAGCGGAGCCCGACCGGAGGAACACAGGCTCCCTCAACCCCGCCGCCTCCTCGAGGGCTCAGGGGACAGCAGGAGAAGTCAGCGCAGCAGGTAAATTATTATTTCCCCGCTCTCCATAATTGTTATTGTTGCTGCCGCCGATGGTGGAGCCCACCTCGGCTCTCATGGTCCATTCTCTGCGGCTGCCAGGACGTCAGGCTCCATCCCCCACTCCGTCTGGGAGACCGTGGGCAGATGCTTGGTCTCAGTCTTCCCGTCTGTAAAATGGGTAGGAATGGAGAGGATGCATGAGTTCACGCCTCAGGGAGCAGGCGCTCCATCCAAGGATGCTCCCTGAGCCAGTCCCGCCTCCGACATCCCCCGCGGGCTTTCCCGCGCCGCTGCGAGAGGCTGGCCCTCCAAGGCCGCCCCGGAAGCCATTCCCCTGGGCTTCTGCCTCTGCCGCCTGCTGGTTGATGTCCCACGCGCCTGCCTCTAAGCCCGAGATGCGGCTTCTAAGCCGGGGCAGACCCGGCCTGCTATTCTGGGGTCTTCTTTCAACTATTTTGGCAAAGACCAAATGGCAGCCTCCTTTAAAATAGATGCTCCCAGCCCGGAGGTCGTTCCCTGAGAACCAGGTCAGATCGGGCCCGACTTTCTTCCAGTGGCTCATTCACGTTGACCCCAGACCCTGGCATGTGTAGCTGTGACGAGGGGTGGACAGAAATACGAGGGCCACCGTGGGGTGGAAACCAAAATAAAACTGAGCCGGCCCTCGGAGCTTCCTCCAGCCTCTCCTTTTCACACAAACGCTCTTCCTTTCTTTGTGAAATCGCAGGGGCCAGCGGCGGGAGGCGGCCAGAAGGCCCCGGCGAAGGAGCAGCGGCCACGGCCGGCCCAGCCAGCTCCAACCCGGCCGCCCGGCGCATGGGCTCTGGGGAGAGGCTGCTCAGCGACGCGCGTCGGAGAAACGCCCCGAGACCAGGAGCCCCTTGCCGCAGCGAGACTCCAAAAAACAGCTCTGATAAAGGATCCCCACTTGCCTTGATTTCCATCGCTGGATCAACGCCACATTTTTTCCCCTAAATCTTTGAGATCTTTTAATATTAGACAATCACAATTGAGAAAAAAAAAAAAAAAAAAAAAAAAGCCAGAAAGGAATTCCAGCAAGAAGGTGATGCGGCTTCACGTTTTATTCAAGGTATCACTCCGTGTTCTGAAGACGTCAAGTTGCAAAATGGCTCAGGTCTGTGTCCTGCCACTCGGTACCCGAAACGCTCGCCATCAACTACACCTTGGTACGATGGCCTTGCGGTGGAGTCAGGCCTGGGGCCCGGGGAGTATTCTGCCTGCCTCGAAGCCCAGTAAGTCATTCAACAAACGTCAGCTGCACTTCTGCACGTGCAGGCTCTGTTCCAGGCATGGGCGACGTGGCAGAGATGGCGCTGCCATTCCAGGCTGAGAACAGACGCTGAGCAAGGAGTTGCCCACCGAGAGAGGATTGCAAAAGGGGAATCAAGAGTCCTGGGCGGGGGGGTAGGATGGGGGTGAGGGGCCCCTGACCTGGTCTTGGGGGCAGGGAGGTGTCCCCAGAGAAGTGGAGTCCGGTGGACCTGAAGCTCGGGTCGGGGTGGGGAGGTGACGCAGGCGGAGAGCGCAGCATGTGCAGGGCCTGGAGGAGAGACGTGGGCCTCTGGGGAGAGGGCAGGCAGGGAGCTGAACCTCGGAGATGCGGGGCTGGAAGGGCCTGGAAGGGGCCAGTGGGGGGCGGCTTGGATGCTGAGCAGCTTCGTGTTAACGTCAGGGCCCCGAGTGGGGGCAGCAGAAAAGCCTTCACGCTTCCATCCCACGTTACACCCAGCTCGGGGTGCTTTCTGACCCTCTGATGCCAGCGGCCCTGCCCCCTCCCTGCAGGGTTGGAGGGCCCGGGGCTGAAGGGGCTGCCGGGCCCCCAGGGTTCAGCCTGGGCCTTGCAATTTGTCCTCGAACTGCTCAACCCAGGGGCCAGCCTCCACCCCAACCCACGGTGCATCGGAGGAGCTGAAAGGTGGCCGTGTGGCTGCTGAATCCCCCAAGAGGGACCCGGGATACACAAGTGGGATGGGGACCTGGGAGGTGGCCCACAGTGTCTCAGGAGCCTGGGAGAGCGAAGAGAAGCCGTTGGAAAGTTGAAGCTGGAGGAAGGAGGGTGGCTCCCCTGCACCCGTCTTTCTAAAAGCTGGCTGCCCTGGGGCGGGGCTGGGGGCACACCCTTCTGGAATGGGTCAGAGAGGAAGCATTTGCAACTCTTTGGGCCACCAGCCTCTGTCCCCACCGCTCGGCTCTGCCCGTCGTAGCTCGAGACCAGCCACAGGGAAGCGAACAGGTGTGGCCACCTGCCCGGGAGGCTGCATTTACCGACACAGGCGGCGGGCTGGGCGTGGGACCCCCGGTCTGCAGGGCCCTGGTGGAGAGGACGGCCTGGGGAGCCGTCGCCGGCCTCATCGCGCTGTTTGCACACCCCGGCCTCTCTCCTCTCCCCGTCTCCTCGAGCGGCCTCCGGGTCTCAATTCACCAAGGCAAAGCAGCACCCTCTCAGCCCTCGAGAGATTTGCAGAATCCGGGGGCCGTAATAACGTGCACAATATCCCGGCGACGGCCACCGTTAATTGAGCACACACTGCAAGCATTTTGCTTACGTCATATAGGTTTCCCGGGAGCGGAGGAGGAAACTGAGGCAGGGGGTGTCTCGCCTAGGCAGACAGCGACGACCGTTCGATGCAATTCAAGGAGACAACGGGGCCGGGCAAATTCTCCTCGAAACCAGGCACCGTGCCGTAAATACAACAGAAATCCTCTTTTATTGTGTAAACGAGCAAAACTCAGAGCGGGCACCCAGGAACGGGCAGCCGCGGTTGTTCAGGGCAAACGATCGGAAGACGCCGCAGAGAAATCTGAGCTCAGAACCGTGGATGCTCGTGACTTTTCCCCTCCTGGGGTCCTGGGGCCCTGCCTGCCCCTAATTTGGTGGCATTAGTCTTTAGTAAGTTGTCTCCCTCGGAGTCTTTCCAAAGCAAAGTTTTCATGGGCGCACCGGCTCTCTTTGGGCATTCGTGATTATTGGGTTGTTTTATAGCTCATTTAATTTCCTAGTTGCCGCTACGAAGACAAGAGGCCCAGGCCAGCCTGGGAGCAAAAGCAGTCGGGACTGTTACTGCGAGGGGATGTGAGCACAGCGATGGGAGGTCTCCGTGGAGCTCCACTCTGCTAATCACATGCTGTGTGACCCTAGGCAAGTCACTCACCCTCTCTGAGCCTCGGTCCCCTCCTACTCTCATGGTGGAGATTCCAGAGAACACGGGGGAGGAAGGAGAGAGCCTGGGCAGGGCCGGATGGTGGTCCGGTCTCTGTGTGGTGGGCGTTCGCTGGTGGCAGGGTCCTGCACGCAGCACAGGCGGGGGTGTTCCTCTTTGGCACGGACACACGTGCTCCAGGCCCAGGCGGGAAGGGTTTTTTGCGGTCCTCGGTCACGCCCAGGGCCCCCTGACTGTGTCACTCGGCTTCCCAGGACCCAGGCTTTGCGGAGGACGGCCGGCAAGTCAGCCCCGGGATGTTTGGTTTCTCACGAGCCATTGTGGTCGCAGGCGGCAGGAGATGCGGCCACGCCAGAAGCAGTGACCGTGCACTCAGGAGGGGCCCCACCTCCGTCCAGCCCATCTCTATCACCCGGGCCAGGAATGCGGCCCCAGGAGATGGAGGCCCTGATAGGCCCCTCGGGAGGGGAGGGCTGGCTTCCTCCGGCCGAGGGCGCGGTCACGGTGAGTGGGCCCGCCACAATGCGGGACGGCCTGGCGGTGGCTCCTGAGAGGCGCTCGGAAGCAATCTGATCCGATCGCTGACTCTTTAACCCCCCACGGCTCCCCACGCTGGGCAGAAAGGTCCTGTGGCCTTGGCTGTGCCCCCAGACCCGTCTCCCTGCCCAGCGCCCACGGACGGGATGACGGTCACCCTCTCGGGCTCCATCCGCTCTGTGCGCCCCCGGGAAAGCCTCTCACCCTCTCTGCGAGGCTGACCCTCCGCTTCAAAGGCGGCTCGTCTTCGGAAAGCTGCCCGGTCCCCAGGCTGCACTGGGAGCCCCTCCCGGCCCCAGGGTGCAGCACGATCACCTCGGTGGGCATCCTTACCCCAGGGGGCAAGACCGCTGCCTCCGTGGTCCACTTCTCACTTAATAAAGACACGCTGCCATTTCCCCCATCGTCTCAGGGCCTTCGTGGGGATGAACAGACCAGAGTTCACGCAGTCGCTCTACTCCGTTTCCAGCACTAGGCAGTTTCCGAGGGGTTTTTTTTTTTTTCCTCTTTTCTCTTATAACCAATGCTGTGATGAACATCTTGGGGGCATACGCATATTTTTTCTGCATCTGGGATGTCGCCTTCAGAAGCAGCGTCTCTGAATTCGGGCTAAGAATTTGGGGCTCTCAACTGCACGGTCCTCGAGGCACCGGTTTCTGCCGACGGCCGTGCGTCAGAGCCTGTCCGTCCGGCCGTGTCCTCGGCAGCGCTGGGCGGGTCGGCGTTTTCGTTTTTGTTTTTCCCCTTGCTGGTCTTTGTCCACTAATTTGACAGGCAAGCAACGATGCTTGACTTGCGCTTTATTTGTTAAGAAGCGTCTAATCCTACGATAGTTGGGGATTGATGGAGGAGCTCAGAGACGGTGCAGATCGTTCCGGCTCTTCGCGCCCCCCCCCCCCCCGGGCCTGTCATCAGCATCCTGCACAGCGCGGCGCCGCCGTTACAGTCCACAGACGGAGCGTCCACGCCGTGAGTAACTCACACCCCCGCTTGACGCCGATTCCCTGTCACCCTTCTGTCCCCGGGCCCCGTCCGGGACACGGCACATGCGGCCGCCAGTCCCTCTGGGCCGTGACGGTTTCTCAGACCCGCCTGGTGCCGATGCCCTCGACGGTTTCCAGGGCATTCTCTATTTCTCGTCCCGGGTCCTCCCACAACCGCCAGGGCCGACCACACGTGTCCCTGGGTGTCTTCCCCTCGATGCCCCTCTGTCTCTCGGGATCTTGATTGCTTTCCTAGAAATCGAGTGACTAGAGACTGTGCACGTCGACCCTTTCCTGTCACGGCCGACTCACTCATCCCGTGCCGCCTACTTTCGTCGTCACACACACAGGCCTGTCACTTCGTGGTACCTGCTGCTGAGCGAGATGGGTGCCGGGGGTCAGGAGGCGACACCCATGCTCCTCAGCGCCAGAGGGGAGCAGGGCATGGCCTACGGGGGAGAAGCCTGGGGGGCGGGGGAGGCAGGTGCAGGATGGGACAGGCAGCCCCTTGGGAGCAGCCGGGTCTCTTTCTCACCGTACACCAAGGTCAAGGTCCCCCCGGAAATCCCAGAGGGGCCTCGGCCTCTGCTCTCAGAGTCAAGGCCCTGGATGCAGTGCTGATCACACTCAGAACAAAATGCAGTCCGTGGTCCGGCCCTGCCCCAGCCACCCCGGCCGCTCACTTCCCCGTCACCCAGCGCCCCTCTACCAGGGATCCAGGCAGCCTCTCAGTGGGCCTGGCTGCTTGGGTCCTGGGCATGGACGCTCCCTACCCCAGGGCCTTTGCACTTGCTGGCCACCCCCTTTGCATAATGAGTCCTTCTCGTGACTCCGGTCTCAGCTTGGATGTCACCTCTCTGGACAAAACTTCCTGGCCAAAGCGTCACCTGTTCCCCGGTCACGTCACTCCCCAGTCCGCTCTGAGGCTGCCTTAGGGGCTGGGCGGTGCTCGCACGATCTGAGGGTAGCACTTGGCTGCTCAGATAGCGGACAGGGGCCTCCTAGAGCGGGCTGCACGGCCGGGAGGAGGACCGGCCCGCCCTCCGGTCCCTGCCGGGGAGGCGCCAGGTTGGCCCTCAGGAGAGGTCAGTGGCGTCTGTGAAAGGAGCCAGAGGAGGTGCAGGCAGGGGTGTGGACTGGGGCACGGGCAGGCCCTCCCCTCCATCAGCAGGCCGGCACCCTCTGCCTCTGGGGGTGGCCACCGCGCAGCAGCCGGGGACGCTGGGGGTGGGGTCGGGGGTGGGCACAGCCGGGACGGCCCGGCGCTGACAGTGGTGAGGTTTCTGCAAGGACGAGTCGCCCCCACTTTGACCAGGACCAGAGCTCCAGCCTCAGCTCCTCAGCAGCATCTCCCCCAGGAGCCCACCCAGCCCCTCTCATGGACATCACATCCGGGACTCTGGGGTCTGCCTGCCCTGGGGACCCAAAGGCCTTCCCCCCGAGGGTCTCCCACTGCCTGGTTCACAAGGGTCTCCGTGACGGGGTGGGGCAGGGATGGGCACCCCCATCATATAGGGAGGAACAGGCTCACAGGGGCAAAGCGACAGTCCCATCCACGCAGCGGGAGAGGCGGAGCCAGGTTTGAACTCAGGCCTGTCTGGCTGCTGGGCCCACGCTCTGATCATCAATACCCAGTGCTGTGTGACCTCAGGCAGGTGGCTTCACCTCTCTGGATGGTTTCCTCATCGGCAAAACGAGGATGACAATAACAGCGCATCCCTCCTAGGATAATCGTGAGGCCCGAGCTGGCGAGCGAGCGTGTGTCCAGGGCTCAGTGAGGCCAGCGTCTCATGGCTGTTCACCACGGCCCACAGGACTAGAGCCCCGTTCCTGGTCTGGTGGCCTCCTCCCTCCACGCCCAGCCCAGCCCCTCCTGAATCAAGACGGGGTCGTGTCCAGGGCGACCAGGGCTGCCCGGGTCCCTCGGCCAAGGAGAAGCGACTGGATGGGCGCCCAAGTCCGGATGGGGCCCGGCTGGGATGCAGGCCCCCGGCGGAGCTTCCGGAGAGCAGACCCGCGCGGCCTGTGCCCCCCACGGCAGCATCGCTCCCCGAGGGGCCGAGAGTCCAGACCCGGGAGGAGCCAGGCAAAGCGTGCGGCCGGACTCCTGCCTGGCACGGGGCCCCCCCACGACCCCTTAGGACTGTGGTTTTCAGGGAGGTGCTGGCCCCGTGGCAGCCCTCTAAATGCCCCCCACCCAGGGAGGGTGGGAGTGACAGGCCAGGGCCCCAGCCCGGGCCCAGGGAGGGCAGCGGCTCTGTGTCCTGTAGCCGTCACGGCCGGGCTCCAGTGGGACCGGCAGGCGGGGGCTCCGGCCCCCAGCAGGTGTCCTCCGGCTGGGCTGGCAGTAAATCTGAATGCCACTCCCGCAGCAGGGCGACGTCCAGCGCGCTGAGCATGCTCCTCCTGTGCTCCTGACCTTTGAAGAAGCTGCCCGGGCAGGAAGGCCCTGACTGCCCCCGGGGGTGCGCAGGTGGAGGAGGAGCCATGGTGTCCACTCTAAGGAGGCAGAGAACCCGATGTCCTCTCTCTCTTTTCTCCTTGCTAATGAAAACCCTCCGTTTTGCCTGGTGTGTCACTGCCTGGACTAAAGACTCTTCGCAGCCTCCCATGAAGCTTGGAGTAGCCATGTGACCAAAGTCTGGCCATTTAAGCCACATTATTGAGTGTGGTTTCTGAGAGATGTCCTTGAGGGTGAGGACATACCTATCTTCTTTATTGCTGTTGGGTGGAATGTGGATGGGATGGCTGGAGCCCAAGCAGCCACTTTGTACCTTGAGGTCACAACCATATGATGAATACAGAAGAAAAAGATGGGAGGAAGCTGGGTCCCTGATGAGTGTGGAGCAGCCTTGTCATCACTCTGGACCACCTTTACATGAGAGACGTACACTTTAATCTTATTTAAAGTACATTTATCTCAAGTTTTCTGACCCTTATACCTGAGTTGAATACTAACGCATAGAGGAAAACATACTCTGGGAGGTTCAACTGGGGCTGAGATGAGCCATGAATCCAAATCCATTTGGCTCCAAAAGCAACCTTGAGGCAGAGGTCCCAGGGGTAAGCGTTGGGAGGACCAACCCCGGGCCAGGTGTTGGTGCACTTCAGGGGCACTGGGATCCCCCACCCCGACTCCAGCCCCTCTCCTTCCAGCAGAAGGCTGAGGCGGCCCCGGACAAGGATGCCCGCACTTCCGTGGCAGTGACTTTCCTGAGACCCGCATCCCTGGGTGGAGGTGGCACCTTTCCGCCCAGCTCTCCCCCTTCCATCTAGCCCAGAGAGAGTACGTCTGTGGGCAGGAGGCAGCCGGGTCCCCCCGGCCGTGGTCTGTCCACAGGGCAGCAGGCACGGCAACCTCTCAGACCCAGCTCCCGTCTCAGCTCCTGCCTCACCTCTAGGGACCTGGGGCTTCACTCTCGAGCCTCAGTCTCCCCACCTGTGAAATGGGGATCATAACGCCAGGCTTGCAGAGCGACTAGGAGAACTCAGTGTGACAATGGGCGAAAAGCGCCCCGCCCGTGGCAAAGAGCCTTACGTGCCAACTTAGCGAGTGTGAGCAACCCTGGGGATGTCCCCGTAAATCAGGGGTCCCTAACCGCCGCCTGTCACCTGGAGGCCAGTCAACACGTGGGTCTCTGCCCCCCCACCCCCCACCCCGCCCCCTGGGTCCTGAGTCCGCAGGTCTGGAGGGCACCTGGGAAGACACTGCCAGCCACATCCCAGGTCAGGCGACCACATTTTGAGAATCGCTAGTTTTCATCAAGGACCCAAAGACAAAGACGTGAAGTCGAGCCCCTCGGCAAGACCCCCCCGAGCCTGAGCCAGGTGGCCGGGTTTGAACGTGGACTCCGACCCTCGGAAGCTGGGTGACCTGGGGCAAGGAGCTTTCCTTCTCTGAGCCCCGGCTCCTCGTCCATCCGTGGGGGGAACTAGCACCCGGCTCAGATGGCTGAGGTGGGGACCCGTCAGAGCGACGTGTGCCAGCCGGGTGGGCGGCCGGCACGTGGTCCTCCTCTTCCTCCCCCACCTCCCCCTCATCACTACGGTGTTGTCACCTTTTCCTGCAGATTAACCCGCTCTCCCGTCCAGTCAGCAACACTCGGCACCTGCTGCGGACTCTGCCCGGGACCCCGACCCCCGCCTGGTCCCTGGGGACGGGCCCTCCGCCCGCCGTGCATCCATCATCCTGTGCGGGCTCATGGGGGCGGCAGGCCTGGCCCGGCCCCCCAGATGGGGTCAGTCCTGAGCTGCCTGCCCCGGGCTGACCCAGCAGGGCGGCCAGCACATCACGCCCGACCGCCGCGGTCCCCCACCCGTGGCCGGTCCCACTGTGGGCTTGTCCCCGAGGTCACTGCCCTCTGCTGGTGGGCTTCGGTACTGCAGGCAGGGGCACAGGCCCCGACCACGTGGGACCACCCAGCCCCCACCTCCCGTCCCCGACTTGTCCCCAAGGCCTGGGGACCGCCCGGCCAGTCCCCTTCTCACGAAAAGACTTGCAAGTGTGGCTGTGCCATCAAATTTATTGAGATATAATCCGCATACCGGACAATTCAGCCATTTAAGGCGTACAATTCAACGCATTTGTCTTCACAGCGTTGGGACCGTCGTCAGCCCGGAAAGAAACCCCGGGCCCGTGATCAGCCTCCCGTCTCCCCCGCTGCCCCCCAGCCCCAGCCATCGCGCGGCCTCGCGTCTCTACGGCTTTCCCTGTTCTGGACGTTCCGTATAGACGGCACCACGCGCCACGTGGCCTCTCGTGTCCGTCTTCTGTCACCGAGCGTCACGTTTTCAGGGTTCGCCCATGTTGCGCGCCTCGGGGCATCTGCCCTTTTATGGCCAAACCACACTCCGTCATTCGGACAGAGCACATTCCGTTCATGCATTCGTCAGGTGAGCAGCATTTGGGTCGGGTCCACTCTTGGCTGATGGGACCCGCGCTGCAGTAAACATTGCTGAGCAGGGTCCGAGTGAACACATGGCGAGGAGCTGGGTCACGTGTCTTGCACAGCGGCTGCACCCTCGTGCCCCCTCCCTGACGTCCCGCAGTCCTGGGTGCCAGGCAGGGTGGTGACAGCATTGGAGCTCGGGAGACCCTGGACCAGCCCTGGCATTCCCCTTGCTGGCTGTGTGACCTCATGGAAACTGCATAACCTCTCTGAACCTCAGTTTTCTCATTTGCGAAAGGAAGGATGAATGTAGCAGACACTGTCGGCCTTCCGTCCGTGTCCCCCTGGCCCTCGCTGCCCTGTGCACACAGACCCCAGGGCTCCCATCACGAGCCCCCCAGTTTCTCGGCCAGAGGGAGTTGGCCAGAAGTCTGGGGAGGGGCTTTCTCTGAGCAGCCCCCACCAGATGGCCTTGAAGTGGCGGACAGATCAGCAGATGCCTCACCCCTCAGGTGGGTGATGGTTGGGGGGACCAGCAGCGAGGGTACAATTAACGGGATAATTACAGATTGTGTCAGGTTCCGTGAAGGAAAATAACAAGGTACAGTGGGAGAAAACAACAAGGGAACCCAATTTTGGATGGGGCAGTCACAGAAGGTCCCTCTGAGGAGGTGACACCCTGAGACGTGAAGCGAAGATGAGGAGGAGCCAGTCAGGTGAAGAGCAGAGGGAAGACTATTCCCCAGGCGGCGTGTGCTAAGGCCCTGTGGCAGGGAAGAGCTCGGGAGGGACAGAGGAGTGGGGCTGGAGTGAGGAAAGGAGCCGGGGCGGGCGGCAGAGGAGGGAGGAGGCAGGGAGAGGCGGGAAGAGCATCCCAGGGAGCAGACGACTCTTGAGAAAGCCACTGGGGCTTGCTGCATGCTTGGGGGTTCGCTCTGCCCTCTGGAGACAGGAATCTGAGCTTTCGAATAGACCTGTTCTTGCACGGTGAGGGGTCATGGAGGGAGGAGGGCAGAGAGGAAAGGAAGGGAACCCAGTCCTAAGAGTCAGATAGCGGGGCGGGCTTCCGCGACAGCCCCCTCCCCTCACATGCTCAGCCAGCATCCCCCCGGCACTCAGGGAGGGCCAGGGGCAGGGGCTCCGGGGTGGCGCCCCCTCCTTGGAGAGCCCAGGAGGTCCACTTCGCTCGGTGTGGGCAGCCTGCGGGGTGTGGTGGGCGAGGGGCAAGCTCTGGGGCTTACGGGCGGGGACGCGAGTCCGTCTGACCGGCTTTGCCACCTTGCCTGCGTCCCGGGTCTGGTCTGGGTGTCGGGGTCCTCCCCGCGCGGGTGCAGACAGGTGCTCTGCCTCCCAGGTGGTTCAGGGACCTGAGTCACCAGATGTGCTGAGTTTGGACAGCGCGGGATGCGCTTGGCGGGTCTGGCGCAGGGTCAGGGTCAGCGATGGGGGGAGCCCTGGATCACTCTGACCTGTCTCCGAGCCAGGCCAGCGCCAGGCCGTGACCCCCGCCGACCGCGGAGCCCCACGGCCACCGTGGGAGCCCATCTGACAGATGGGGAAACTGACGCTGGGGAGAGGCCGAGGCCAACCCGGGGCTCTCACACCTGATCGTGTCCGAATCTTTCCCCACCCAGAAGCCCCTCTCCCAGAGCCCGTTCCGAGGGGTGGACGGTGCGGCCGGCCCGGGCGCTCAGGCACAAGTGTGGGCCCCCCTGGTATTCCAGCTATTGTGGCCTGAGAGGGGACGGGGTCAGCCCCCGGGGCTATATCTGGCGTGGCCTGGAATGTGGCCCAGGCAAGGTCGCCCTCCGATGGGGGACCGCCAATTATAGACCAGCGTGATCACCGTTCCCAGTCCCTCGACCCCCGGGGAGTGGCTCAAAGGCCCGCTCCAGCAGCTGAAGCCCCGTCCCCCAGGGCCCGTCCTGCCTGCCCCACCGGAGCCAGAGGGGGACCAGAGAGCCGCCCAGGGCTGGGGCCGCCTTTTCCTGGGGGCGGGCGGGAGGGGACCAGGCCGGGGCGAGCAGAGCTGCCACCGGCCCCAAGGCCACCCGGCCGCCTCCCCGTCAGCTCCCACCAGGCGGGGTGACCAGCTGGCCACTCCCTAAAGAGTCTCTCATTTTTCCGTTTACTCAGCCCCGTTCATTGAGCATCTCTGATGCTCCTGACGGTTTCCTTCTGGAGGGGACGGCGCTAAGATGAGTAACAACTCCCACAGTCAAGGGGGTGCAGCCTTTTTGCTATTCCTTTACCGTTTTGTCCATTTTTAAGTGTTAAATCTTGTGACATTACGCACATTCACGCTCTCCGTGGAACCATCCCCACCATCCGTCTCCAGACCTTTTTCATCTTCCCCAAACGGAAACTCTGTCCCCGTTAATCACCAACTCCATCTGCCTCCCCTGGGCCCCTGGCGCCCACCAGCCTACTTTCCGTCTCTGTGAATCTGACGACTCTCGGTCCTCCTCTAAGCGGGATCACGCGGGATTTGTCCTTTTGTGTCTGGCTCGTCTCACTCAGCGTGATGTCCTCAAGTTTCATCCAGGTTGTAGCGTGTGCCGGAATTTCCTTCTTTTTCAGGACTGAGTAATATTCCACCGTGTGGCTACAGCACATTGGTTCATCCGTTCAGCCATCGATGGACCCTTGGGCCATTTCCACCTTTTGATGATGGTGAATGACCCTGCTGTGAGCGCGGCTGCGCAAACATCCCGTAGAGCCCCTGCCTTCACGTCTTTTGGACGTAGACTCAGAGCCGAATTGCCCAATCATCTGCTTATTCTGAGTTTAACTCTGGAGGAACAGCCGTCCCACTTTCCACAGCGGCTGCTGCATTTGCATTCCCATTCCTGCAGGTTCTTGACCCAAAGTCCGGAGACTCTCGAAGGCCCAGCCCCTGCCCCATCCCCTCTCCTCTTCCCCCTCCCTCTTCCCCCTGGCTGGGCAGGTGGGGGTGACGGCAAACGCAGGGGAGGGAGCCTCTGGGACGCCCTGTCCTGGCTCAGACGGCATCTTCTCATGGAGCCTCGGGTGCCCGGCCTCCAGGCTCTGCCCGCTCCAGGCATGAGCGGGAGGGTCCCAGCCAAACAGCAAAGAGTGCTGGGCTCCCAGGCGCCACTCCCGCCCTGACTTCCTTTTCCGGGGGTTCCTACCTGCTCCAGCACCCCCCTCCCCCGGGAGGGCTCTTTGGGGCCCTGCATGTCCCATGAAGGAGAGAAGGCAGTGATGAACGCAGGACCCAAAGGTGGACTCAGTGGGCTGCGGCCGTGGCGGGTGGGGCAGTGCCAGGAGACGGGTGCTGGACGAGGATGTCCCGGGCGGGGGGAGGCCAGGCCAGAGTGAAGCCCAGGGCAGAGCCGTCTGACCTTCCCCACAACACCGACTTGGGCACAGCAGCCCTGGCCCCTCGCAGGGCCTCACTCCGTGGCCCGCAGCAGACACGGGTGGGCGTCCAGGACCAGAGCACCCCGGAGCTGTGTGCCTTCGGGCAGCTCACAGCTCCTCCCGCACCCCGCTGTCCCGCCCGGGAGGTGGGGGTGGCTGTGGCACTTGCCACGCAGGGGGGCCCCCAAAGCGCCCTCCTGTGCCAGGCCGTCTCCCCGATTCCCTGGGCGCAGCGGCTCTGACGTGGTGACTGGATTCCGCTATATTTCCTTCATGCTTTTAAACGGATACTAAACGCTTCTTCCCTGTTGGGTTCGTTTCCATCGCTTAGAAAACAAAAAGGTGATTTGGGGCGACTGTCCGAGTTCACAAGGAGTGAGGGACGGGCATGCTTCTGCAGGTTTCTCTGTGGACTCCTCCGTGGCCCCGTGCTCAGCACCCCAAGACCATCAGGGCCCGTGTCTGATGGGCCCCGTGTCGACAGCCCCGTGGACCCCACGCAGCTGGTGCCCCGGAACCCTTCCTCAGCCTGGGGACCCTCCGCCTCCCCTCATCAACAGGAGCAGGGTCCCTCTACTTTTGGGGGCCACCCGAATGGCCAGGGGGCCGGGCCCTGCCCCTGTATGAGTCTGCTCGGGCTGCTGAGATGAAGCCCCACAGAGGCTTAAACAAAAGGCGACAGTCTCCCAGGCCTGGAGGCTGCACGTCCGAGATCAAGGAGTCGGCAGGCGGGCTCCTCCGAGGCCGGGAGGGAGAGTCCGTTCAGGCCCTTTTCCACCAGCTCCGGGCACTTTGCTGGGGCTTTGCCAGCCCCCGATGTGTAGACGACCCGCTCTCTGCCTCCATCCTCTCAGGAGCTCTCCCGTGTGTGAATCTGCGTCCACACTTCCCTTCTTACGAGGACACGGTCCCACGGGAGCAAGGCCCCATATCGTGACCTCATCTTAACCAATTCCATCTGAAACGAGCTGGTTTCCAAAGGCCACGTTCAGAGGCACTGGGGGGTTAGGACGTCAACATATGCCTTTGGGGGCCACAATTCCACCCCTAACTCTCTCGTAACCCACGTCCAAAGTGACGCTGCTTGGCCCGCAGGGCGGGTGGGGACGGACCGAGCACAGCCTGTCACCCGCAGAAACCACACGTTCGGGGGGCCGGCCCCTTGGCCAAGTGGTTAAGTTCGTGCGTTCTGCTTCGGCGGCCCAGGGTTTCCCCAGTTCGAATCCTGGGCATGGACATGGCACTACCCGTCAAGCCATGCTGAGGCGGTGTCCCACATGCCACAACTAAAAGGACCCACAACTAAAAATATACAACTATGTACTGGGGAGGGGGCTTTGGGAGAAAAAGGAAAAAATTAAAAATTAAAAAAAAAATAAACCACACGTTATCATGTATGATCCATTTTAAACATGAGCCAAGACTCCCCATTGTCTCCTGCCTTCAGGTACAGGCATCTGTGGATCGTGGAGCGTCCAGTGCCCGGGTGAACCCGACACCGCCGCACGCCCCTAACTGCACGTCCAGGGCACGTTCACCCGCCGAGCCTCGGTTTCCTCATCTGCAAAATGGGAGTGATGGCTGCACCTGCTCCATCTCACCCCAGACGAACGACAAAACCCCAGGGGGAAAGCCCAGCACTAGCTGCTGTTGCCGATTGTTGCCACGAATGTTTCTTCCCGCAGGGGGTCGACTCCTGAAACCCGACTCACCGAGGGGCTGGTGGGGGGCAGGGCGGGGCATCAGGTCCCATGCTGTCTGCTCTTTGCCAAGATCCTCCCAGGGCATCGCATGAGTGTGTGCTGAGCCGGCCTCCTCCCGCGATTGGCTAGTGTGAACCAACCCCAGCGGGCGGGGAGCAGAGCGCCACAGTCCTCTGTGGGCACAGGCCTGGGCCACACCCCTCACCTGGGACGGCTGCCCCCCGCAAGGTCCGGGAAGAATGAGAGCACTGCCTGTGCCCTTTGGCGGTCACAGGGGACCCCACCCACTGCCATTGTTGGGGGAACGGGTGTTGGGGGCAGCAGAGAAGGAAGACACCTGTTTCAAGACGGAGCTTGGCCACCTACTCGCTGTGGACCCGGCACATCACGTCACCCCTCTGAGCCTCGCTTTCTTAGGCAGAGCCAGGAATGCTCAAGGCCCTGGTGGCAGGTCGCAGGGATAAAGGACTCTGAGAGGGCCATACCTGGCCACAGCACAGGAGCTCAGAGCCGTCCACGGAGAAGCACATGGCTGCACGACGGAGGGGGCGTTTTAGGAGTTCTAAACAAAGTAAACCTCTTTCTTTCTCTCTTTCTACACATGGGTGTGCACACGTGTATGCACAATACCTTCAGATACAACCAGGAACACACACACACAATTGCATGTGTACATATACACAGATGCATGCATGCATGTACACACAGATGGACACACGTGTGCACACACACAGCTGCATGCAGACACCCACAGGAACTGACTTGCGCACACACAAGCAACTAGCCTCTTCCTTCCATCCACATCAACCATCTATCGGTTTCAAAAAATTGCAACTTTCCAAACCACGGGATTAAATGCCTCTTTAGCCCCGTTTTTCAGAATACAATCTCACGTCTTAAAATCGCGATTTGGCACAGACGCTGCTATCGTCACGAGGCAGATCCGTTCAAGCAAAGACCACCAGGGTTCCCTCGCACCGTGTTCTAATCTATTCAATAACATAGTAGAATAAAATACTTTAATGTCTCCATCACACAGACCCCCACGTGGCCCACAGCTGCGCAGCAGCGAGACTGCTCAGCGGCTGGGCCCCTGCTTCCGCCGGTCTTCCTGGGGGCAAGGGGGCTCCTGGCCCAGCAAACCACCGGGTCTTCATTAGAAGCCGCCCACCCCCGAGCCCCCCTAGATCTGCCGCGACCCTTGTTTGAGAGACTCAGGAAGGGCTGGGGACGTGTTCTGTTGGCCCTGGAAACAGGAGCCAGCTCAGAAGCAGCAGAAAGGGGCCGGGTTAGGGGGAGTCCATTCTGGAAAGCTGCCGGGCCCGATGGTCAGCTGACAGCGGACCCCCAGGCATGGGTTGGTCCACACCTGCTGAGTGGGTCTGGCCGCGAGCTCGGAGCCCAGAGCGGGGCCAGAATGCGTCAGGCCCCCCTTCCATCAGGCCGGGGGTCTACACGGTGCCTCTGCCGCTGTCGCCGCCGCCGGGGCTGGGCGGCCTTGCCCGGCGGCCCGCCGCGGAGCCCGGCCCCGCTCTGGAGCAGCCGCAGCATCTCGTGGTCCTTGTGGTCCAGCACACGGGGCAGGAACAGCGAGGACTTCTGC
The DNA here is from genome assembly GCF_021613505.1 of Equus quagga. Taxonomy (NCBI): domain Eukaryota; kingdom Metazoa; phylum Chordata; class Mammalia; order Perissodactyla; family Equidae; genus Equus; species Equus quagga. Next base: position 3,598,538 of record NC_060283.1, on the reverse strand, counting down.
GTGCGGCGCGTCTTGAAGCCCCTGCGGGGCCGGCCTTTGCCGTTCACCGACACGTACCACAGTCTCTCAGCACCCGGCTGCCGCCGCGCCCCGGGCCCGCCGGGCAGCGTCCGGTACAGCCGCGAGGCGTACGTGTTGTAGCCCAGCTCGTGGATCCGCTCCACGAACTCGCACTCCGCGCTGTAGTGTTCCTGTGGGGCGCGGGGGGAAGACACCACGGTCAGTGGCCACGGAGGCCACACGGGGAGGGGAGAGGGCGCCGGGGATGCTCCCCTGCTAGGCCCGCCCACCCTCCTCTGTTCCTGCCAGATCCAGCTGTGCATCCCACCAGCCCCGCGAACGCTCGCCCCTCCACACCTTTGCCTGGGCGGTGCCCTCCGCCCGGCCTGCCCCTCCTCCCTCCTGCGTCTGGTGAACTTGGCCTCAGGATTTAGCTCAAGAGCCCCTTCCTCTGCTAAGATTTCCCCCAGCACCTCGGAAGACTGGCCTCTCCTGCGTCCCCTCTCTGGTCCCCCAGCTCCGTCGCCCCCTCCGCGGGCACTGACTGTGGTTGGGGCGGGGGGGCGTCCCCAGCACAGAGATGCGTGCTTGTCTCAGCAAAGGAGAGACCCAGCCTGCCCAGCCCGGGTGCCCTAAACGTCTGCCTGTGGCACGGACGTCAGCAGCACCGGACATCTGGACAAAGGAAGGGGCGATGCCCCAGTCGCTTTTGAATAAATTGCATAAATGAGAGAGAAGAAAGAGAACACGGAAGAGAGGAGGGAAGGGCAACGTGGTGGAGGTTTTACGAGCCCGGGTTTTCCATCCGTCAGTGAGTGTGGGTCCCAGCTCTGGGACTTGAACTCTGAGAGCCGCTGTCTTGGCCTCGGGTCCCTGTCCCACAGGATGAAAGAGGGACAAACACGCACAGAGCAGAAGCTGGGAGCCTGGCGGGAAGGCCGCACCAGTGAACGGCAGAGACACTGCCCTCCTTGGGGGGGGGGGGGGTGCGGGGGGGGCCCCAGCACAAGCAGGATGGAGAGGAGGTTGATTGTCGGCAGAGGTTAGTGGGGACCCGTGTCAGCCTGGGACAGGGTTGGGGGATGTAGGTCCCTGCCCCCTCGGGTGCAGGCATCTGGAGGGTCAGAGACGCAAACTCAGAACTGAAGGAGCTTCCACTAGTGCCCCTGAGGGGTTGCGTGGGGTCTCCCCAGTCGGGGCTGGGGAAGGGCTGGGTATGCCTATGGCCACGCAGTCGAGGCTTCAGTTCCAGTTGCAGGCAGGGGGGCTCTCCAGAGGTCCCCCCACCCCAGTGCCTCCCTCCCTGCTCTGTGCTGGAGGGCAGGGCTGGGGGGCAGGGAAGGGCGGGTGGAAGGACCGAGCACTGGGCAGGGGGCAGGAGTGGGAGACCCTTGGGGTCTGTCTCCACTGGGGAGGGGGATGGGGCAGCTACTGAGTGCAGGTGGCCCTGAGGTCCCTGAGGGTCACAGGCTGGTCGAGGCCAGACCCCTGAACCGGGCAGTATGTGACCAGAAGGACCTCAGAAAGCAAACGTTTAAGTTCTGAACACTTCTTTCCAAAGACAGGCAGGTCCAGAGGTGGGGGAGGGGGAGCTCCAGTTGGATCGAGGGCGCGGGCCCCCTCTCCCCCGGAGCCCAGCCCCTCTCTGCTCTCCGGCCCCTCAGCAGATGCCTGGAGCTCCCTGGGTCACAGTACGGATGCCACTGCCCGAGACCAACCTCTGCGCTTTACAGATGGGGAAACTGAGGCCCAGGGATGGTGCCAGGCCCCAAAGCACAGGTGGATCTGAAGCTGTTCTGGCCTGTGTTTGACCCCTGGGCATGTGGGGCTCCGGGGCCGTCTGGGTGTGGGTGGGTGGGCTCATGGCAGACTTACCCGCGCGCCCCCCCACCCCATGCTGGGCAGGCTGCAGGAGCATCTGGCCCCCGTGCTGGACTGTGAGAAACTCAGCGGAGGGGAGGGTGCGTCCCCCAGGGCTGGGGCCCAGAGCCTAGGAAGCCAGAGAGTGGACTTTCTCTCTGCAGGGACATAGTCCTGTGAGCCTCCAAGAGCGAGGGGCTCAGGTCCTCCCGAGGAGGGCGCTCGGTGAAGGGGGGGAAAGAGCACCTGCTCGCACCTTGCAGGGGCTCCTGGGGGGTGCCGAGATGACCAGGAGGAAGGTGTCAGCTCAGGGCCGGGGCACAGATGGCAGGGAACTGCCACCAAGACTCGATGTGGCAACAGTTCCCAACAGTCCCCACTGCCTGTCGGTCCCTGCTGTCCCACCCTGGACCCTCTGCTCCACAAGCCCCTCCCCCGAGTCCCTCGCACCCCGACTCCACTGTCTGTCCTTGTCCTGGGATGTGACAGCCTGCTGTCCTGGCTGCCCTTCCTTCTCAGGCTTTGCCAGCGCTCAGAGCCTCTCCAGAAAAGCCAGCCCGGGGCAGCGGGGGGTTGTGGGGGCTGGCACGGCTGCCACCCCCATGGTTCTGAGCCCCGGGGGACCGGGCCCAGGGTGCAGGGATGGCAGAGCGGTCAGCGGGATGAAGGTGTGAGGAGGAAGTGGACTGAGAGACCTTCCCCAACGAGCTGATATTGGAGAGAGTCATTGATGAGGAGCCGGCACTTGCTGGTGAGCTTTTCAGGGATAGGAGCGTTCCAGCACGTAAAGGAATGGGCAAGGCATGGAGGGGCGAGCCTTGTGGCCTGTTCTGGAGGGCTGAGGGAGGGTCCCGAGGCTGGAGGCGGGCACAAGCTGTGGAATGACGGTGGGGGGTGGGAGCAGAAGGCGGTCCAGGCTGATTCTCCGTGGGCTGAGCTAAGGCACCGGGGTGATAATTTGTGGGTGACAGGGAGGACCTGGAGGCCATGACATGAGTGGATTTGCATTTTAGGAAGACCCCTCAGCATAGTTATGACATATGGTAGGTGCCCAAGATATTGATGAATGAAGGAATGAATACCGGGTGGATGGAAGGAAGGAAGGGAAGGAGGGAGGGAGGGCGGGAGGAAAGGTGGATGGATGAATGAAAGGGTGGATGGATGGATGGATGGATGGATGATGGATGGATGATGGAAGGATGGCGGATGAATGGATGGATGATGGATTGATGATGGGTGTATGGATGATGGATGGATGATGGATGGATGGGTGGATGGGGGAGGGAGGGAGTATGAGTGGGTGGATGGATGGATGTTGATGAATGGATATCGATGGATGGATGGATAGATGGATGGATGGGTGGATGGGGAAGGGAGGGAGTATGAGTGGGTGGATGGATGGATGGATGGACGGATGGAAGGAAGAAGGAAAAGTGACTGGATGGACGGATGGACAGATGGGTGAATGGATAGATGGATGGACGGATGGGTGGACTGATGGATGGATGGATGGGGAAGGGAAGGAGGGAGTATGAGTGGGTGGATGGATGGATGGATAGAAGGAAGAAGGAAAGGTGACTGGATGTATAGATGGATGGATGGACAGAAGGAGGCAGAGGCTGGAGACCAGCAGTCTGGTCCCAAGGCTGTTTTAATGGTCCAGGTGGGAGGTGATGGAGGCCTGAGTTATAAGGGCACCAGCTGCGGGGCAAAGGCAGAGGAACAATGGGTGTGGACTGAAGAGAGAGACTCAACAGGTACAGTTGAGGGCTTGGAGATTGACTGACTGGGGGCTGAGAGAGAAGGCGTCCACCATGCCTCCCAGCCGACCTTGGGCTTGAGTAAGTGGCTGGTGGGGCGATAATTATGGTGGGGGGTCAGGGGAGCCGCTGAGTTCAGTTGCCCGGGGTCTTCGAGCCGTCAAGATTTTTGGGGGGTGATCTATAACTCGGAAGGGAGGTCAGGGCTGGAAGTGGGAGCTGTCAGAGTGCAAAGGCCACCAAGCCACAGAAGGGGATGAGCTGGCCTGGAACGTGAGAAACAGGTTGACAGCCAAGACCCAGGGGCCCAGACAGCCAAGGGGTGGGGCAGTGGGAACAGCGCCCGCAGGCAAGGAGGCGGTCCCCAGGATGGGGCATGGGGTGGCAGGTGACAGGCGTGGCAGCGAGCAGCCTCACGTCCCAGGCTATCTGCAAGGCAGGGATACCTTCCTGAAAAGTTCCACACCATCCAGCTGGACCTCCCGGCCACCCCCCATGGGGCCGGGAACCTCTCCTCCTCCTTCCCCAGAGCCAGCACTGTCAACTCTTGGGTTCAGAAGCCACAGGCAGACTCTGCTCCACTGGGATCCACCAGATCATGCTTTGTTCTGTGCCCCAGGGCCCCGGGCTGGGGCCCCCATAGAAGAGATGGCAGAGACCTTCAGCTTCCCTCCGGATTCAGCCCTCCCCGCCCGACTCTGTGAACTTCCCCAGCGTGGGCGGAAGGCCGTCTGTGGTCAGGAAGACCCGGACCATCCCTGCAGGCCGACAAGACCCCCTTCCTGGGCGTCCCCTCTCCCTAAGGGATAGCAGCGGCTGTGGGTGGTCTGAGGCTGTTTCAGGAACAGAAAGTCAGTTCCACTCCCTCAGCACCAGGGGCACGGGCCCCGAAGGGTCTGGAAGGCCAGAGTCCACCTCCAGGAAAGCTCAGACCAGACCCGGGCTGGGGGCATGTCCAGATAAACCACAACTGGTGTTTGGAGCCTGTGGCAGCACACAGAAGAGGCTGGGCAGAGGGTCCCTCCTCCCAGAAACAGCTTCTCCGGAGTGGTCAGGGTAAACACACAGTGCATTCCAGCTCATGCATTTCCTTTAGCAAAACAGCGAAAACCTGTGCTGAAATCATCGGCTTTAAGGAGGGTTTTCCTGCGACTTCTCCTCACCACGCTTTGCCCGACTTCAAAGGGGGAGGGCGACGTGGGTGCGTTTCCCCGCCACCAGGGCTGAACCGAGGGATGGAGCTCATGGAGCTTGGTCCTCGGGCCGCGTCGTCTAGGTGACGTGTGGATGGAAAACCTCTCATTGCTCAAGGAAGCATCAGCCGAATTGCATGTAATGACTGGTTGCAGGTTGCAAATTTCCTAGCTCCGTGTACTTCACTCCGTGTCTTTCCCGCCCCCGCCCTTGCAGAGGGCACTGCCAACACCCACAGGGTCACGGGACCCTTTTTGTTTGCGGGAGCCCAGACCATAGATGGAGCGGGCTCCAGCCTGTGTGCCTGGGACACGGGCACCATCTCCCTCTCATCTTGCTTCCAAGCACTGACAGCTCTTGCTTCTGCCCCCGTGGGGAGGACTGGCTGTGTCCCACCCTGCTTCCTCCTCTCCTTGCCCCCCAGGGGAGTTCTGGGTGAGCCGACAGGAGGGCTGCTGCCCAATGCACACCCTTGTTTCGCCCCAAGGCTCACTTGGGTCCATTTATTTCCGCGGAAATCAGAGGGACTGTCTCTCCCCTGCTCTCAGCTACCTTGAGGGAAGGGCAATAACGGTGAGCACAAAACGTTTGGAGGGACCTTTTCTAACCCGGCAGCACTGGAGGACATAAGACCTGTCTAACTCCCAGCGTGGCCCTCCTTATGGGCCGTGCGCCTAGTCCTCCAAGCGACTGAAAGAGCACTGGGCGTGGAGCCCCAGGGCCTGGGGTTCTGGCCCCGGCTCAGGGACTGCACGTCCCTGGGCAAAAGCATTATCTTGCTCATGTCCCCTCTGTCCCCTGACGTGATGTTTAAGGGGGATGGCTGCTCTCACAAGACTGAACTCACCGAAGCGTAGAGCCGGCCCCGCTCGTTCATGGCCAGGTACCGCCCGGAGAAGAGGCCCTTGATGGCCACAATGCCCACCTCCACTGCCGTTATCTCCAGGATACCTGGGAAGATTCAGGAAGGTTCGTCACTCCCTCCACCTCCCAGACAGCCCAGAGGGGAGGGCTGAGCGCCCGCTGGCCTGGCCCTAAGCAGCACCCCGGCTCGGGGGAACGGGTGGGGACAGTGGGAGCAACACATACCCAGGCGAGGGGACTTTGGAAATTCAGAGGAGGGAGAAATTACCGGGCAGGGAGTGAAGCCAGAGGAGCACCAGGGAAGGCTTCTCCAGGGAAAAGAATTCCAGCCGGGGGGAATAATGAAGCTAACATTTGTCCTCGCTGACTCCGTGCCGGGCACAGCGGTCACGCAAGACGCGGAGCTCTTGCAGCCACTCAACAACCCTGCCCGCTAGTTTCACGAGACTGCTGAGGTTTAATGACTTGCCCAGGACATCACACAGGCATTTGAGCTGGAATTCAAACTCCATCTGCAGATCCCAGAGTCTGAGCTCCCAACCTACGCTGCCTGTCCTAGAGGCCTGTGGAGTCCTGGGAGGGGGGACCCAGCCACCCTCGATGAAGCCGGCTGATAATATAATCCACACGGTGCACTGATGGTGCCAGCCAAACCTGCTGGCCCTGGACCTGGGCGGGAGATAACTGTCCAAAGGGGAGGCCTGGGATGCCAGATGTCGGCAAGAAGCCCCTTTAGACCCAGAGCTCACAAAGGGAAGCTGGCCCGGGCTCTCCCACTCCTCACTGTATGTAAGAAAATTTAAATCTATTCTAATGCCTTCCTTCTGGACACAAGCATGCTTTTTCATGGTGGCCTGCAACAAAGGCCCAGGTGGGGCCATTGTCCCTTGAGAAGGCCCTCGGGGCGCTGGGGCATCAGCCGGTGCCCTCTCCAGGGGGCGCATCTCTGGGCGCACGCCTGGCCCCCAGCATGACAGCGATCATAGGGCCAGATGCGGGGCCACCGGAGGCGCGCCGGGGCGCAGGTTCTCGCGTTCCGGGGACGTAGGCTGGGCGCATCCGCGGCGCCGGCCAGAGAACCAGAGAGGCGCCCATCTGGATGGGGGACAGGGGCGGTTGCAGGTGCGCGCCCTCTTCTGCCTCCAGGCTGCCCGCCTTGGATGCCCCAAGAATTTGGACCCTCTGCAAATCCGAGGGGGAGACTGGATTTGGAGAGAACCGGGGTGTCGCCGAGAGGTGAGCTCCGGCGCTCCCGTGGGCCCGTCCTGCGCACGGGGACGCCCTGGTGGCAGCTGGTCCTCATCGCGCGGCTCCAGAGGCGTCCTCGTAAGACGCCCTCGCACAGTTGCGGCTTTCCTCAAGGAAGCAGCGGTTTCCCGCCGCCGCCTTGAACCCACCGTACCTCTTCCTGCGCCTGGGGCGAGCGCCGAGCGCCGCGTCGCCGCGGAGGACCCGCGAGACCCTGGCCACACTCCCACGCTCCCCACTGCAGTCCTGCTGGACCCGGAGTTCGGGTCTCCTACTCCCCACCGGGCAGAGCTGCTTCGACCCCCTGGCTTTGCGCTCCTCGCAGGAGGGTTCAGCCCTGGTCACGGGCCCCGGGGCCGGAGGAGCCAAACCTGGAGCGTCGCGGGACTCTGGCTGTAGCGCAGTCCCGCCGCGGGTCCCCGCTGCGGGGCGGGGTAGGGGTGTCTCTGTGCCCCCAGACCCGGAGGGACGCCCCTCCATCCTCGTAACCCGTATGCCGCGGCCCCCAACCCGGCGGCCGGTGCGTCCACCCTGCTTCGCTCTGCTGCCAAGGGTGGAGGAGAGAGGGCTGCGGCTTCTGGCCCCGAGAAATGACTCTCGGTGGCGGCCGCGGCCCGGGAACCCCGCGCTGCCGGGCGAGAGTTTTCCGCGCAGAGGCAGCGGCGCGAGGCGGCCACCTGGGCGGCCGCGAGCGCGCAGGGCGGAGGGGACAGACGGCGGGGCGCTCCGGGGTCGGCCAAAGGAGGAGGAGAAGTCAAAACAATAAAGAGGATGACATATGCCTCCTCCGGCGACTTTTCTCCGAAAGACTCAAAGGGCTCAAACTTGTCAGGGCCACCGAGCCCAGTGGAGCAGGGGGGAGCCCCGAGACGGCCAGCTGCGCGCCCCCTCGGACGAGAGGGCAGTGGGGAGGGGAGGCCGGGCCGGCTGGCCCCGACAGCGGGCTGCAGCCGCCAGTGCCCACTTCGGACGTGAGCTTCTCCCCCCCACCCCCACCCAGTTCCCCTCGTGCTCTTCTCCTGGACGTGGAGGGGAGAAAAGGGGACCCCGAGGGTCTCCCTCTGGCAGTGGTGGGTGGTCCACTTTCCCGGTCACCCTTCGCGCGCCTTCCTTTCTCCCGGGGCACACCGCTCCTCCCCGGGGACCCCCGCCGCGGCGCCGCGGGTGCCGGACACTCACTGTAAGCGCTGTTCTCCAGGCTGCCGTTGACGCGGCCGTTTGGGTGTAGCTGGAGGTGGTACTTGGTGGCGCAGTAGAGTTTGCGGCGCCTGGGCGCCCCGCCGAGGTGCTCGTAGACGCCGCCGCGGCCTCCCGCATCGCGCCGCAGCCGCGCCCCGGGGCCCGCGGCGGGCCAGCCGGGCTCCAGGAGGCTGAGAAGCAGGAGCCAAATCAGGCCCATCGTGGCATCGCGCCCGCCCCGCGGCGGCGGCGGCTGCAGGCGAGCGCGGCGCCCATGGAAGGGGCGGCAGCGGGGCCGGGGCGAGGCGCTCGGAGCGAGCCGGCTCCCGCGCCTGGCGGTGCCGACTCGGGCTCCGCGGAAGGTGGGGGGAGGGGAGGGAGTGGAGGGAGGGTGGAAGAGAGGAGAGCGAGAGAGAGAGAAAGAGAGAGAGATCTCTTAATTTCTACCCAGGATCGGGTGAAATTTCCGTTGCTGCGCAAAACACTGAAAGAAAAGACAGTTCGGCAACAAAAGGCCGACGTGGTCCCCAGGCGGAGGGGCGGGAGGGGCGGGAGGCCGGGCGGGCGGGTGGGGAGCCCGGCGGGGCGCGGGGTTCGGGCCCGGCGCCGCCCGCGCACACTCGCCCCCCGCGCACGGCCGTCGAGCCGCGGCTCCGCTCCGCCGCGCGCCTCGCGCCCCCGCGCGCCCTCCCGGCTCTGAGAGGTCCCTCCCCCGCCCCTCCTCCGCCCCCTCCCCCAGACCAATTATGCCTCCGAAAATTATAGACCGAGGCCTCGAGGCGGCCGCCCCGGGCCCTGTCACCCCCTCCCGGCCCCCATCAATCCCCCGGCACAATGGGAACGCCGCCGATGACTGATGTCCGCGAAAACAACTTGCGGGGAAGTCGCGCTGACAAACGCCCATTAAAGGCGGCGCATAATGAAGGGGGCCGCGGAGGGCGGCGGAGGGGAGGGCCGGGGCGCGGGCGCGCGTGGGGGTCCCGGGGTTGCGTCTGCGCCCAGGGCTCCCTGCCGGAGCCGGGGCGCTGTCCCCGGCGGCCCGAGGTGTGGCGGGCCCCGCGGGAGGTGCTTCGTCCTGTCGCGCACCGCAACTGGGCGGATCCGGAAGGGTGAGGTTTTCATTCACACGTCGGGCGGGCCCCAGAGGGTCCAGTCTCAGCAGTGGACCAGAGAGGGGGCTGGGGAGCTGGGGGTTGGGGGGTGGGGAGACCAGAGAGCCAGAGAAAGGGCGCAGAGACAGAGAGCCCCAGAGAGCATGAGAGACAGACACCGAACGAGGGGAAGGAAGCGAGTACAGGAGAAATATGCCAGAGATCCACAGACAGGGAGAAGGAGAGAGAGACCAAGAAACTGATGGAGTCGGAGAGAGTGTGGGAGGGCTCCCCAGAGAAAAGCATGGAAGTCTGGTGGCCACAGAGAAGGGAGAGGAGAGAAGAGAACAGTAGTGACAGTCCGGGGGGAACATCCCCACCTGGTGGGTCCTGAGCAGCCATGTGGATGCCCCTGGAGTGTGTGGGGGGCCGTCTCCCCTGGGGACCCCAGTGAAGAGGGGCTCCGGACACAGTGTTGGGAAAAGCCACATCCCTGCTCCCTTCTCTTGCCCCCCTGGCCTCTGCCCTCTAGCAGCCCCCTGGCCGGCAGCCCACTGGATACTGACAAGGGGGCTCAAGTAGGGGGCTTTGCCAGCTGGGTGGGGCCCAGCGGTCTAGACCACAGCCTTGGCATGAAGTTGACCAGGGGCTCTGGGACGAGCCGTGTGGGCTGGCGTCCCCTTGCGCATCCCTTCTACTTGCATCAGGGTTTGGGACCTTGGTCCTTCCTGGGGGAGGGGCTGGTGTGCCGGGCGTGGGGGGGGGGGGTTCCCTCGAGTTGCAGGAGCTGGTACATCCCATAGGGACATTTCTCACCGCCCTCTAGCCTAACACCAACGAGGCAGTGTGTCCTCAGTGAGTCCACTCCAGTAGGCTCAGTGCCTGAGTGGCCTTGGGGTGGGGGGCACCCCCAGGGCATCCTCCGGTACCTCAGTCCTTGGGGAGGGGGCTCCTGGCCAGGGTCCGTCTAGTAAGAGCCTGTGAACAGTCAAAAGACCAGGCCACCGATTGCTGGAGCCCCAGACTGCTAACGATGGAGCCTAACTGCAGGGGACAGAGCCTAGAGGAGGGCTCTCCTGCTGGGGCTCCACCCCCAGTCCTGGCCTGGGACCTGCTGGTCACGTGGACTTCCTATGAGTTCACATGAGACACAGCAAGGGCTGTTGGTACCCTCAATGCTGTTAGATCCGCTTCTGGGACTCAGGTACCTTCCGACACAGTGTCAAAAGTCAGCGGCATTCAAGAGAGAAAGGAAGGAAGAAATTCAGAGGCAGAGAGCGTGAGGGCAATTGCAATCTGCGGGGGCTGGGAGCGGGCAGGGTTTCCGATGCCCCGTTTCTGGACCACAAGCCTCAGTCTCCGCTGCAGGCGGCCTCCGGAAGATGGGTAGCCACCAGGAAAACCTGACAGAGGATGGTCTCAGTTCTCAGCCTCGCTCCTGCTCCACGCCCGGGCCCCAGCGGCGTCCTGGAACTAGTTTCAATCCCGCCCCCGCGGGTCAGACTGTGCCCACTCCAAGGTTGGCCTGCAGCCTAGAACTGGGAGGGCCACCTATCCCCTAGCGGGGGTCCCCGGGGGGCCGGAGGGCCAGAGGGCAGGAGGTTTGGCTGGGTTTGTTCACTGTTGCACGCTCAGCTCCTAGACGGTGCCTGGCACACAGTGGCCCCCTCAGTACCTGCTCCTCAAATGAATGAATGAATGAATGAATGAATGAATGATGGCCACTTCCTTGCCATGGTGCCTTGGCCATGTAGCATTGTCCCTTCTGAGATGCTGGCTCCTCATGTATAAAATGCCTCAAATACGCCTGGAGAGGTGCCTGCCGCCATATCAGCTCAGAGCGCGCCCTGTCACAGGGGTCACAGTTCGTTATGCAAACCGCCAGGCCTTAGAGAGAGACCTGGGGTGCTACTAGCAGTGACAGTGGGACAGCAGGCACCCATGGCATTCCCTTCCCGGGTCCCTCCAGTGGCCCCGGCTCACCATGGGCATTCTTGTTGGCGCGACTTCGGGGCAGCAAAGCTCCTGGGCATGTTTTCTCTGTCCCCTGGGCCCTGGCAAGAGCCACCCTGATGGCAGAGGGAGCAGTCTAAAGCCCGCAGCCTCCTCCCCTGCCCCAGGCCCTGCGGCAGCCCCATCCTCTGCTAGAGTTGAGGGGACCACCCCCTGTCTGCACCCCCAGTCCACTGCCCACAGCCTCTCCACGGCTTTGCTCACCCACCCACCCACCCACTGAGGCTTTCCTCTTCATCTAAACCACTCCGTCCTCCATCTTTCCTGGCCCAGGAAACCCCCTGGACGCCCCCACGGGCCTGGGCTGGGCTCCGGACATGGCTGGGCTGCCAGGCCCTCGGAGGCTGGGGCCCAGGGAGGCCAGGGAGGGGCACTGACCTCGTGGCATCTTCCTGGCAGGCCCTTCACAAAGTGGAGCCGGGCCGGGCTAGGCTGAGGCACCCACACCACCCACCCACGGCCACCTCCGCCCCTCCCCCCAGCACGGAACCAGGTGGGGGGATATAATGCGGTAATAGCGACCCTGTTAATTGCTTCCAAATGGTCACTGCAGCCATTTGACTAATTGGTCTCTTCCAGACCCCGGCCTGGACACCCCCAGGCCTGGCCCCGGCCCACCTCGCCACCACTGCTGGGGTGTCTGCTCTGGGTCCCCCCACCCCACGTCCTCTCCCAGCCCTATCTGGTACCTGGGTGACCCTCTGTGACCCCACCCCCAGGTCCAGGCCCCACGCCTCCAGCCTCTCCTCCTGGAGAGGGAGCCCGGGGCCGGGGGGAGGGGACAGAGGGGACACAGTACCCTGTGATGTGGTCCCAGCCTGCCCACCAGGGTGACTGTCAGATCTGGTGCTGGCTCTGGGCCCCAAACTCGCTCTAATTACGCCCCCCAAGAGCGGTGGGAGAGAGACCTGGCCTGCAGTGTGCCAGCCTGGAGCCAGCGGGCCCTGAAATCCTATGGGCAGCCCTGCTCTGCCCTACCGTACAGATGAGAAACAGAGGCTCAGAGAGGCGAAGAGACTTGCTCAAGGTCACACAGCTGGGAGGTGAGGCGAGGTAATGAGAACCTCCATTGCTTGGCCTCAGCTTGGGCACTGACCCGCCATCCCCCAACAAGCTTCGGGGTCCAGGGCCTGAGCAGGAAAGTGAGGGAAACCGAGCCCTTCCCAGCCCCCACCTTTGCTTCTGGCAGGGTTAGAAGCCATGGAGAACAGGTTGGTTCTTGAAGGTGGCCTCTCCACGCCCAGCTGGGGTCAGTTCTCTGCCCGGTGGATGCTGCCTCTGGGGTAGACCAGCTGGCTGCTCTCCAGCCAAGGCCCCAACGCTCTCTGGGCAAAGCCTGGTCCAGTGCCCACCAGGTGGGGGTACAGCTACCTTAGCGGGGGCTCCTGGATGGCACCTGGCTAGGGGGCTCCTTGGCACCAGACGTCCCAGGAACCCTGGGCCAGAGGGGCCGTCCCGAGGGGGCCTGAACTCTGCCTGTGCCCAGGAGAAGGAGGGTTGCTGGGCACAGAAAGGAGCAGGACCCCCGCTCTCCTTCACGCCCGCAGGACCTCGGGGGGAGTCCGGCTCCGAAATAGCGTCTCGGGCCAGGAGCGCCCCAAGTGCATAGCGGCTGAGCCAGAAGGCGAATGAGAGACCCAGAAGGGCGACTGGAAGCCTGGGGGCCTGGGGCTGGGACTCCCCCAAGCAGAGCCTTCCTTAAAGTTTGTTTTCATTTTAAAGAGCTTTATTGAGATGGAATTTACATGGCCCCCTAGTCACCCATTCGAAGTGTATAGTTAACGGCTTTTAGTATATTCACAGAGTTGTACAAGCAACAATTTTAGAATCTTGTTGTCACCCCAAAAGAAACCCCACCCCCTTTAATCATCACCCCCTCCCTCTCAACTTCCCCCTCAGCCCTAAGCAACACTAATTTCCTCTCCATCTCTGGAGAGTTCCCTATTCTGGACGTTTCACAGTTTCACATAAATGGGATCATGTGACATCTGACCTTTTGTGTCTGGCTCCTTTCGCTCAGCATCCTGTTCCGAGGTTCGGCCACCTCTTGGCGTGTGTCAGTGCTTTGCTCCTTTTCCTGGCTGACTAATATTCCATCATACACATGACCCCACTTGTTTATCTGTGCCTCCGCTGATGGACCTGGGGTCGTTTCCTGGCTGTGTGGCCATCATGAGGCCCCAAGCTGAGTCTTACGGGGAGGAGAGGCCTCCTTTCAGGGTGGAGGGGAGGAGGAGAGACGGATGCGAACCTTGGGCTGCCCTCATTCTTCCTCACAAGCCCTCAGAGCCCGGCATGGGGCCACACACGGAGCAGTCGGTGTGAGCAGGAGTGCGACCTCTGGAGACGGCAGCCTGCGTCTATGGCCTCTGGCACACGGCCAGCCGTGTCCGTGCCTCAGTCTCCTCATCGGTGAGAATCACGCCCCACTGCACGTGCGGGGCATCAGGGTTCCACGGTGAGCAAGCAGATCAGTGCCCGCCATGGGCACCCTCACCACTGTGACCGCGGCCCCCAGTAGCGGCCAGTGCTGCCATGAACCATCTCCAAAGGGGCCTTGGGGGAAAAAGCAGGAGGATAATGCAGTGAGAGCTGTATGAGTCAGCAGGCTGCCATAACCAAGTCCCCCACCCCGGGGTGGCTTAAACCACAGACATTGACTGTCTCCCGGTCCTGGAGGCTGGACAGCCGAGGTCCAGGTGTGGGCAGCACTGGTTCCCCGAGGCCTCTCTCCTTGGCGTGTAGATGCCGTCTCCTCCCTGTGTCCTCACACAGTCATCTCTCTATGAGTGTCTGTGTCCCCATCTCCTCTTCTTATGAGGGCCCCAGTCCTATGAGATTAGGGTCCACCCTAGTGACCCCATTTTACCTTAATTTCCTATTGAAAGGCCCCATCTCCAAATACAGTCACAATCTGTGGTTCTGGGGTTACGATTCCCACATATGACTTTCAAGGGACACAATTCAGCCCGTGACAAGTGCTACAATGTGCACCCCCACCCCCCACCCCTGCATCTCGGCCTGGCCGAGCTCCATCAGAGCTAAGGAAGCAAACCCGCACCCACAAAATCACCCCTGCCACCCCCTCCCCAACCTCTGCGCAGACGGGTCCCTCCGCCTGGGCGTCCTTTTCACCCTGTCCCTCGACAAGCTCCCGCTGTTCCGGCAGGCCCCAAGCATCGCGCCCGGCCGCACCCACCTCCCCAGGCAGAGCGAGGCCCCCAGCCCCACGTGCCATCCTGATCCTGAGGCCTGTTGGGGGTCAGGTTCCTGCTGTTTCCTCCTCAGACAGCGCCCTGGGGAGGGCAGGCACGCCTCGTCCACCTGGGTCCCAGACTGTCCTGTGCACGGTGTGGAGAAGACCTTTAAGATGGTAGGCGGGGCAGAGACAGCGAGCTGGAGCTGGGGGGTCGGCCGTGGAGGGTGGGGGCATCTTGAGAACTGCTCTCAAGGGGCTGGCAGGGGTGGGGACCCCGGCTCCCCATGTCTGCATCTTGCCTTCCCCCAGTACCTCTGCAGCCTGACCCAAGTCTGCCGCGGAAAAGGGGTCCCGACTCAGCCACCTACAGCAGGCTGCCGGGGGGTGGGAGCTCCTCGAAATCCAAGCACAAGAGCTGGCATCAATGGTGGGCGGGCTCCAAATCTTGGTCTCTCTTGGGCCAAGGAGGGAGGTGCTTGAGTCCAGAATTTTCCAGAACCCCTCAGAATCCATTTTATGCTCTGTTCCCTGTGACTCCAGCCTGAGCACCCTTACAGCTGCCAGGTCCTGACGCCCATTTCAAGTCAGCACACGCGGCCAGGATGTCTCCCCTCTGCGTCTTGAGTCAGGGTGCTCTGTCCTCAGGTACAGTCCCGAGGGGCTGAGCGTATTACCACGGCACCCGGGCTAGGGGGTGAGTTTCCAGCACGGGGAAATCTTGGAGCAAAGGCTTGGCCCCGTGTGACCTCGAGGAGCCTGTGACCCCGGTGACCAGCTATCGGTGCCCAAGCGGCAGGGACCCGTGCCTCTCTCAGCTTCTCTTGGGGAAGCTTGAAGGTCGCCCCAGCGCTCTCTAACAGATGCCGGCCCGGGCAGCTCCGTGGACCACGTCACCAAGGCCACGGGCAACTTCTGGGGACGCACGTCCGTCTTCTCACTCCAAGGCAAACTCAGGCCCCCCCCCCCGCCAAATCAAAGTGGAACCCTTCAGATGTGGCTGCCCCAAACCCCCCCAGGATTTCATGATTTGGAGGGAAGCTTCTCAGCCACCTTGCTGGTGCGGGGACGTGGCCTGAGGCCCCAGCCTGGCAAAGGCGGTGAGGGAGTGAGGTCAGGAAGGGGCTGGGCTAAAAAACTAAAAAACTAAAAAACTCTTAGTTTTGTTAATGAGAAATGTTTCTCATTTCCCGACTTCAATGGGCCAGACTGGGACACTCACCTCCCACGCACTGAGCTGAGACCCTCCTACACGCCCCCGGCGGCTGCCCTCGGCCACAGGGCCGGCCTGGTTCCCAGGGCTGGTCCAGACCCCGTCACCGCCAGCTGCCAAGCGAACCGCCAGTGTCACCTGCAGGCCACCTGCACCCTCCATTCTCGGTCTGGCTGCCACCCCTCACCTCCAGGTGAAGGCCACGCCCCTCTCTTGCTCTTGGGCGTGGTCCGGCCCTGCCCAGCTGTCCAGCTCCTCCTGCCCCACCCTTGGCCGTGACCGGTCACTGTGAACTTCTTGCAGTCCCCAGGAGCACCAGCCCTGCCCCACCTTGGGGGCCTCCGCATTGTCTGTTCCCGTCGCCTACGGCACCTGCTCCCCTCTTCCGCTCCCATTTTTGGCTTGTCCACATTCTTCTTGTTCTCCCCTCCTTGAAGGGGGTGCCCGTGTGCCCCCTCCATTGCCCGCACTCCCTGGCTGGGTCTGTGGTCCTCCTCCCAGCTCCCTGCTTCCATCTCACCCACGGGCCCTTACATTTGAAGGAGGCCGGGACTCATCTGCTTTTCTCTGCTTCCTCGATGCCCCGCCCGGGGCATGACCAGGGTCAATTCCCCAGAGATGATGAAGGAATGAATGAAATCTCCACAGCGTCCCCGGACCTGAGAATGTCGGTCATTTGAGTGACAAAGTGGAGAAAAGAAGGTCCTTATATGGGTCCTGACGAGGCTGGCCTGGGGGAAGGGGGCAAAACAGCATCGTCCCATCTGACCGCCCGGCCGGGGGGGCGGCCCATTTGGAGTCCCTATTTCCAGTAGGAATGGGGGGGGGGCGTTTCTGGGACATTTGATTTGGAAAAACTCCAGAAAAAGTGTAGACTAGAACATCACCCACTGCAGGAAGTGTGCAGCAGAAGCAGAGAGAGGATGATGCTAAGGCACCTTCTCAAACCGCAAAGAGCCCAGGCAGCAGGAAAAACCATCAGGGCAGCTGAAAAGACCGAGAATGGGGCTCGGGCGCGTCCTGCGGCGTTGGAGGGTGTGCAAACCAGGGCCACCGTCACAAGGGACGTCGGACAGTGTCCATTGCATGCCCCCTGCGCTATGAACCCCAGGGGGCATTTTATCTCACAAAGTCCATAAAGAATTATGCCCAAGAATGTCCCCTGCAGCGTCATTCACCAGGATATGAAGCCAGAAACAGCCCAGGCCACTCCGACACAGAGACTGATGGAACAAATGCTGCGGGCACACAGCAGCGTGCAGCTGTCCCGATGGCAGTGAGACAGAAGGTTCTCGGGGCTGGGGGGCAGCGGGGCCTGTAAGGGAGACTACACAGTAACAACACACTACCATGCAGTCTGGGTTAGGGTTAGGGTCAGGGTCAGGGTTAGGGTTAGTCACACAATGCCATTTGTGACTTGCTGGGTTCGAATCCAGGTTCTGCCACTTACTACCTGTGTGAGCTCGGGCAGAAGAACCTCTCAAGGCCTCAATTGTGCCACCTGTAAAATGGGGTGACTATGAGGACGAGGCGAGTTAGCCCGGGTGCAGATTAGGGCCGAGCCTGGCGCGCGGTGTGCATGGATCCACGCTTGCTGTGGTTTTCATATTCGTCCGTGCTGACAGACACGCAGAACGTTTCTGAAAGATACACACGACATTGGAGGAGCCGTTGGTTACCTCGGCGGCAGGAAGATGCAAGTAAGGGGTGGGAGGGAAGAGGACGTCTCCCCTCTCCCCTTTGGTGTTGATTCCGCTGTGGTTTCGATTTCTCCTGCGGGCAGGCAGGAGGCATTGCCTTGGGGATTCCTAGGGGAGTCAGTGTGCAAGGTGCGCGCGGCGAGGCGCTTCGGCTGGGGCAGAGGCCACGGCCAGGGCTCAGGACCAACATCTGCAGAGAAGAGAAGGAAGGAAGGAAGCAGACGGCGGTAGCGAGTTCCCGCCCTGGATGCACACTTTCTCTTCTCCGATGGCAGCTCCGCCTGGGAACCGATGCCCCCGACAGGTGGAAGCCGGGGCGGGTGTGAGCACGTCGAGCGTGGACACGGGGCTGGATTCAGACGCCGCAGGCCATGTTCCTCTCCACCCGTCAATACGACCTGCGAGCAGAAAATCAGAACGATCAGATGCCTCCTCGCAGGTTACTTTAGGGGGACATCTCAGCACAGACAAGAGTCATCCCACCCCCCAGTCCTGCACCAGCAGCCACGAACCAGGGTGTGGAACTGAGCAGGGCTCCTTGAAGACCCCATGCCCTGGACCAGCTCTCCCACTTGACACACAAAAAAAACGGACCTTGCAAGATGGAACTGGAGCCAACTCAGGGCCGGCTGGCTGGTGGGCTTAAACAGAGCCCCCACTTGACTTACGAGGGGAGCTTGGGGTCCTGCACGGCCACGGCCACCCCCTGCTCGAGGCCTGAACAATGCAGCTAATTGGCCTCAACATTTTTCTCTCTTGAATTTTAAATCCTTTTAGCGACAGATTACGGGACAATGGGCTGAACTCACGGGGCCGGCATTAGGCTGGCGGACGGAGGGCGCTGGCTGGCCATTCCTGGGGGAGCCTTGTTACTGGGCGATTTGGAGGTGCCATGTGTCTCTCCTGGGACACGCACACAAATGTGAAGAATGTCTCCGAGCCATAATGACATTTTCACTACGGGCGGTCCCGCCGGCCCTCACAAAGGAGCCTTTCCCCATAGCTCAGGGCCCACAATCCGGAAGGTTCTTAGCCTCCTCTTTGGCTCTCTTGCTCCGGGTGAAGAGGAGACACCAGAATCCAAGTCAAACACCCCTGACCTTTGCCCCACACGCGGCACCTGTTCCCAGGAAGGGGGCTCCTGTGGGGTGTGGGTCCGCGGCCAGGCCGGGCTGCACGGCTCTGCTCTCCCAGGGTGCCCTGCCTTCCTGGGGACAACCCACCAAGGCCCCTTTTGTCCCTCTGCTGGTGATCTCACCTGCCTGTCCCCGGGAAGGAGCTGCTCTGTCCCCCGCCAGCCTACAAATGGCAGCCATTGTTCCCCAGACAGCCCTGGGCAGCCCTTCCTTAACCCTCCCCCAGACCTGCGGGGTCCACGCCCACACTATCACAGGGCACCCGGCCGCAGTGTGGGGTGGGGAACTTTGGCCCCAATCAGACCTAGACGAGGACAGAATTCCGCCCAGAGTCCTGTTTCTTCCCACTGTCCCCCACTACGGATGTGGGGCTCCCAGGAGTTTGGGGAGCACGGGTCCCCTAGAGCAGAGCTCCCAGGGAAGGCAGAAGAGGTAGGGCTCTCCCCACGGTGGGCAGGGCGCCCCTCCCCATGGCTTCTGTCCTCCCGCCCGTGGCGGCTGCAGCCTCGTTTGTAAAACCACTATTTTCTCCACTGAATTTCCATCACTGCCCAGGGGATTTCACACAGTCTTTTTCGTACCCAGACCAAGCCGAATTTGACAACTTGGCACACAGCAGAGAGAGACACGGGGTCCCTGCCGCTCCATCTGTGGCCTCATCTACTTCCTGCCTATGTGGATGTGCCCCTTCCGGAAGTGTCATATAAATGGACCAGCTATGGGTGGTCTTTTGGGATGGCCAAGCCTGTGGTTGAAACAAGGACAGGGCACCGGCCCCTCCCCAGGGCCCCCCATCTTAGCACCTGCTCGTCACCCACAAGCAGCAGGTGGCGGGGCAGCAGGGCCCAGCCTGGACCTGGTGTGCAGACGACAGGCGTTTTGCCCACTTCTTTTGAGCTCGACTCTGAAAACTGGTGGTCGGAGACCCTCGGGGAGCGGCTTTCAGACCAGGCAGCCAAACCGGAAGGAAATGAGTCAGGATAGTGAGTGGGCGGAGCGGTCCCTGTGCACGTGCACCAGAAGCGGGCGGGATGCACGTGATCTTGTGTGATGCTCACCCGCTTAGGCCCCACTGTCACCCCGCTGGGACGTGGCAGGGCCAGCATTTGGCCCCGAATCTGTCTCCTTCCGAGAGCTGGGCTCCCTGTCCCGAGCCAGGAGAGGAGGCGTCCTCCAGGCGCAGGGAGCATCCTTCGCCGGCCCCGGCCACCTGCCGGCACCTCCGCATCCCTGGTCCCTGCGCTGGGCCGCAGGCGATGTAACCTTCCCCCGGTTTCCACATCCCAAAAATGGGACGAGGCCAGCAGCGCCCTCATGAGTCTGTTGCGGAGGCTGCACCCCTGGCGAGGCCCTCGGGAAGCACCTGCTGCCCACCCTCCTCCCACCCCTCCACTGCCGGACGCAGGTTGGTTGCCCCACGCTGCAGCCACTCTGCTCCGAGGAGAGCAGGGGACCGTGTGAGACACTCCTGGTGACTCTCAGATCCGCTGTGGGATGCTCTCACCGTCCCGCCCCCAGGGGAGTGACAGCCTTCTGCATCACTTCTGCCTCCCCAGCCCCAGCATGGCTCCTGCTTCTGCTGAGGTCGGGCCTCCACAAAGTCCGCCTTTCCCCAACGCAGCACCAACCTGAGGGCCAAAGTTCCCTGGCCCCATGGCTTGGAAAGCCACCGACCTCTTCAGAGGTCACTCCCTCCTGCCTTCTCCCTCCTCTCTCTCTCTCTCAGACACGCACACACACAAGCACGCACATTTCCCGTTGCTGGGTCAGTTTTTTGCCCGAGAGCCTGGGCTGCGGGCTTTGCGGGTCGTGCGTCATTCCCAGCCCTTACAGACAAGAAGCCATGAGCAGCGCCCCACCAGCCCGCCCAGCCCCAGAGGAGCTCGCAGCCTTCTGTGATGGACGCCTCGCAGACCAGGAGGAGGAGGACATCATTCCGGAAGGCCCCATGGACGGGCCAGCCTCTCCGACTTGCAACTAGGCCAGCCTTGGCACACTTTCATCTCTCTTTGATTTTTGCTTTCGGATTTCAAGGCACTCCTGGATTCAGGGAGTGGCCTATGCCTCCAACAGGCCACCTCTGTCCTAGGATGTAATCCCCTGGCTGGCCTTGGGATGGGGAAAGGACAGGAGGGCCACAGAAGCCAGAGGCTATCCAGGCATCTGAGAACCTGGCTCCTGGGACCTGCCCCCCAGGGCCCAGAGGGGTGAGACCATCTGGAAGATGCCCCAGGAAGGGACTTGCTTTCTCCTCGCACACTTCTTGTAGAGATGTCCTCAAAACGTGGCCCTTAATTCCTTCCCGAAAGAGAGCTCGTTGAGAACTGGTCAGCATCTGTGTCTCTGTACCTCGTCCACTGGGATCACTCCCCAGGGTGCCACCCCTCCAGGTAGCCTCGGGAGTTTTGTTCAAACCACTGGTGCCTCGTCTGTGACTACTAGAAATCAGACAGACCAGACCTCCAGGCCACTGACGCCCACCTGGAGGACACTGACACCCTCCTGGAGACCCCACTTACAGCAGGGCCCCCCAAGCTCGGCACTGCCCCGAGAAGTCGCCCGGGATGAGCACTAAGGAGGCGCTGTCGTCTTCACGATGAGCACCAGGCCTTCAGTTGCTTCCAGCTGTCTCATGAGATCCCCAGGTGCATCCTGTGTCCGCCGCCGTGGGCATGGCCGTCTGGGACCATCTGAGAAGCCCAAACACAGTCTGAGAATTCCTTGGTGCACGTTTGGCCGTTCATCCATTTATTCACTCCCTCATCAATGCTTTGAGTTCCCGCTTCGTGCAGGCCACGAGCTGAGGATGCAGGATGCGCAGGGCACATGGCTGTCCCGGCGGAAGACGGGGGTGGGGAGGGCCAGGAAACATCCAGGACCGGGGGGAAGGTGGGTGGCAAAGGTGAGTGGCAGCCGCACCTTCAGGCCGTGTGGGCACGGGCAGGGCGCCCTCCGGGCCCGGGCAGGCTCCCACAGCCGTGTCTCCTCCCCTCCTGCCAGCCAGCTCTGGACCCCGCGTAACCACTCGGCAGGCGTCGTGGGTCCCTCCGGCACTCCACGTTCCTCAAGTTTCATTCTCCCAAAGACTGTTCCCTGTTTGGGGAGGGCTTCCCTTCCAGCCCCCTCTCTCCTTGGCACTGCACCCGAGGTGTTCTGGGCAACAGGTGGGTAGAGACCACGTGTTCCACTTCCCAGATGGGGAAACCAAGGCGTGGGTGCAGCCGGTGTGCTCGGGAGCACACAGGTAAGCGGATGAGCTGGGCTTTGACTCCAGGACCCAGCCCCGCAGCCTGCACCTGTGCTTAGTACCCTCAACAAGAAAGAGAAAGGCGAGCAGATGCGGCTGTTCTCCTGTCTGCGATTTGTAGCCAACATGGGGTGGGCGCACCCGGAGTCTGACAAAAGGTGGAAATCTCTTTGCCGGACACCGATCTAGTGCTTGCCGTACATGATGTGTCCTTCTAAGCATTTAATTAATAACAATTCATTTAATCCTCATCGCCCTAGGGGGTAAGGGCTATGAATGGCCCCATTTCAGAGAGGAGAAAACAGAGGCACAGAGAGGTCAATCAAGTTACCTGCAGATGCTCAGCGGCCGAGGGGTGGAGCCAGGATTCGTAGACAGGGAGCCCGGCTCTGGAGTTTGTATCTGACCCGCCTGCCTCACTCAGGACTGTTTATCTTATAGTTTTAAGGATACTTAGGAGGATTACTTACTGGGTGGGAAAACACGTGTGATAAAATATCAAAGGGAAAAGCAGCATTCAACATTGTATGTATATTTTGTTTGCAAAGACGAGAAAAATATACAGACATATTTTGATATAAAAAAACGTGCTTTCCATCCATTACCTGGGGCTGGCGTCTGGCAGGGAGCAGACAGACACTAGCTGCAGAGTGATTAGCGAGGGGGAGGGGGGGGGGGGGGGGGGTGACCTTTTCTCTCGATTTCCTCCAAAGCCGACCCACCCCATTGTTTTTACAACAAAAATAACTCCTTTCCCCATGAATGGGTTTCTTTAAAGTGCCACTTCACCATTCCTTGTGGATTCTCCAGGCTCACTCAGGTGCCGGGAGTGGCAGCAGGGGGCCCATGGTCCCGGACTCAGGACAGAGGGACAGGAAGCCCAGCCCTTAGGGGCTGTGATGCTCAGGGCGCATGTTCTCTGGGCACGGTGGGCCGTCCTCGAGGAAACCGGGTCACGTGGAGAAATGCCGTGCCACCCCAGGTGGCTGCAGCCGACGCCAGGTCTGCCAGAAGTCATTCCACATGGGCATTGCCCCCGGGATGTAGGACGTTGTGCAGGTCCGGTCTGCGCGGTCTGTGAGGAGGCTGCAGGCACCGGGGCTGTTCACACGGGTTTGAAGAGGTTGGGGACACTGTGACAGCTGCAGACGTGCACTGGGGGTCATCCAGGGAAGGCCGCCTTGCTCCCAGAGGTGAGCGCCCCTGTGCCCATGGGGGTCTTGGCAGTTTGCACAGAAGTCAGACCCTGGCCTCAGACTGACCCATTCTGTGACCCAAATGCCCTGTGCCTCAGTTTCCTCATCTGTACAGTGGAGACATCGTAGCGCTTACTTCCCAGGGTTTTGTGAGGATAAACCCCTTAGAATGAGCCCATGTGTAGGAAACATTCGGACAGACCAGCAGCTACGACTCTTTGATCCTTACGACGATCCCGTGAGGTTCCTTCTTGTCACCCGTCCGTCCTTCGTAGGGGAGGGGTCCAAGTTCAGAGGAGGGAAGTCACGTGCCCGGGGTCACTGGGGGCGGCTGTAGACCTGGCGGGCTGGTCCTCGGCCCACAGCCAGCTTCTTCCTCATGCCACCCACGTGCCAGCTCCTGGGCCTACAGACTGGGGTGGGGAGTGGGAAGTGGTACAAGCATCAGAGTCGCTGCCCTGAGGATCCCCCAGTGGGCATGGCCCTCGTCCCCCCACCAGCTGCCCTTCTACAAGGCAGAGGGAGCCAGGGCTGGGGGCGCCCCTGCTACCCCTCCTGCCTCCCTTCTCAGCAGTTTCCTCCTTCTCCACCTCCACTCGCTTCCTTATTTACAGTTGAAGCCAGAGGCCCAGAGAGGGCAAGAGACTTAAGAAGGTCACACAGCAGGCAAGGGGCCCCGAGGGTCTCAAACTTCCCCACTCCCCCAGGCTGGGTTCTTCAGCGACGGTGGCAGCAGTGACCTTAGCCACACAATGATCACCCTGTTCAGAGGTGGAGACTGGCTCAGAGTGTTGAGCCACTTGCCCAGGGTCCCTCTGCCAGGAAGTGAGGGGAGGGGTCTACAGCCAGGCCTGGCTCCCTAGCTGCCATCCTCCCTCGGCCCGCCCTCTCTGAGCCGCTCCGTTGGTCCCCCACCCACAGCCTTTCCCCGGGGGGGTGTCCAGTGCGGCAGCTGGATCAGTGGAGCCCAGCACTCTCCCCCTTCGGAACATTCTGGTCTCCCACCATCCCCGCCCCCCACTGTGGTCTTTAACAATCATTTGTGTTCAAAGCTGGGGAGAGAAAAGTCTCCAGCGGCCGCGCCGGCATTGTGAGTGCTGGGAGAACGCTGCCTAAGTACCTGAAATGGTGACTAATTGGAGCCCAGCAGCCGCTTTCACGGAGTGGGTGGCATTGTGAGCCCAGCAACCGGAGGAGCCGGTCTCAGGAGGGCGGGCCCGGTGGCAGCTGGAACCGTGTCTCCTCCCCACGGCCCCGCTGAGTGGTGTCCATGGCCTGGAGTCAGACATTCCGGCTTTGGTTTGGGAAACCGTGGGGGGGAGACCCCTGGCTGGGCTCTTGGGTGGGACCGCTGCTGTCCCGGGGTGCCTGCTGGGATGTGGGGCTGTGATACAACAGCTGACTTTGTTTCTTTTTTTTTTTTTTTTTTGAGGAAGATTAGCC